>NW_028141947.1:9000000-9152500 GCF_025532165.1 Camponotus vicinus
GACCAGCCCTCCGTCGGAGAAGACGTCGTTCCACTCCTCTCTCTCCCTCCATCTTCTCTTTGTCGGGTCTTCTCGTGCGAGGACGCTTCTTGACCTAAACCGCTCATTTGAACGTCGAATATCCTGGGATTCGCACGCGCGAAGCCCGAGAGAGGCCACCTTGGCAAAAACGCTGGCATTTCGCTCGGCTTCTCTCTTTATGCAACAACACCTGAGAACCGGATAGAGAAATAGTGCCAAAAAAGATCTCGTATCTCGACTCGGCGCGGAAACGATGACGATGACGCGCAGTCCCCTCGATCTGTTTTTCTCTCTCCCTTCGCGCTCGCTATCTCTCTCACTTTTCGGGCTCTTCGCTCGTCCCGTAATCTGTACGGCACGGCGGGCCGCGATTGGACCGCGAAAGGGTCGCCGGGAAGGAACGACGCGGGAGCGAGGGAGACAACGAGCGAGCTAGGAAGGGACGAAAGGGTCGAAAGGGAGGGGAAGGAGGGGTGTTACCGTCGCATTTCAGAGAGAACTTTAGCGCGGTATGAAGGGAGATAGGCGGAGAGCGTAGCGGGCGGTTGTGTCGAGACGGAGAGAGGTAGAGGACAAAACGTGGAACGTGGAAAGAGAGAGAGAGAGAGAGAGAAAAAGGGAACGAGGGGATGAGGAAGCAACGGGAAAGAGGAGGACGGGATCCACAGAGCCGACACGTCTCTCTGGCTACGCTGTATGCCGCCAGGCTACCCTGCTTCGCATCGGCTCCATCCTTCTCTCTCGCTCCCTCTTTCTCTCATCGACGCGACCCAGCTCGTTTCTCCGCGTTTCTATCTTCCGTCTCTCTCTTCCTCTCTCGCTCGCCACGCGGCACTCATTTCGTTCTCGCTCTCGGTCGCCGCTGCGCTGCCTCTGGTCTCCTGGTTCCTCTCTGCTCGCGCTCGTTCGTTCAATACTCCGTGAGAGAGAGACGTAGGGGAGGGTGGCTGAAAGCGGGGAACGGGCGGCAAAGGCCGGGGGGAGAGAAGCGGCAGCGGCGGTTCTCTCTCGCGCGCGCAAACGGACTCACGGAACACGATTCCATCGTTGGTTGGTTGGGTTACGGATGGTTCGTTCGCACGATCGAAACCAGCCTGGCCGAAGGAGAGCCGAGGGAGAGCAGCGGCGAAGATCCCGGGCTCTCTTCCTCGCGTTATAACGCGGAATGAAACCTGTGCCCGCGAGAGACGAATCGGACGTGTATCGTTTCTGAATAGTTAACGAGCTCTCGGTTTACGGCTAGCTAATGATATGGTTTCTCTGGACGGTCTCGTTTACCTGCCGAATCGGCGAAGCGCGACGTTTCGAACCGCGGTATCTATTAAATAATTCAGGGCAAACGCGAAGAGAGAGAGAGCTCTCGAATGCGCGATCATCTAGTTTATGGCTTCGCATAAGAGATTTGAGAGTAGGTATCAGCGGTGAGTTTGGGACGGATGAGGAATGATAACGAATACTTTGTCGAAAATTGTCGAAATGAAAACTCGCTTAGATATAACGTGTTAATCTTGAAACATTTATCCATATTTATTTATTTATATGAATGCTACTTGACAGGAATATGTATTATAAATCTGATGCTATTTTTCAATTCTCCAATTTATCTAAGAGATAAATATACTAATAAATCGATCGTAAAAGCTATTAAATAGTCCGATATATGAATAATCAGGTAAAAATTATCTGTCCAATGACGTTTAGAAACCGCTTTGTTTCATCTAGAACGCATAAACGTGTGTGCGAGAGTCGCGCAGTAATAAATCCTGGTGCAGCATCCTATCTCGATTAATATATGAGCAAATAGCGTTCTCTCTAAAGCCGCGTCTCCATTCATGCTGATCGACGAAGCCGATTGGCATGTATTTTGTACGTACAGATGTGTCAGACGATCTCTGTCGAAATCAGCGCGCCAATTAGCGAGGTCTGACATGTATGTACATACAATACATGCCAACTGGCTTCGTCAATCGACATGATGCAGATATGGCTCAACATTTATCGTCAATGTACATGCATTTAATAGATTGCATATATTTCAAATGCTCATCAATCTTATTATCTCGCGTTATTTCAAGATTTTTACAATTGTTTATCTTGATTAATCCTAATTTCCTCAAGCCATATAAAACACGGTAAGTCTAAAAAAACTTTCCGTTCTGTCTCTAAAAATTTACGGCAAAATTTCAACGCGAAAAGGATGATGTGCCGTCTCTGCGAGTGATATCAATATCGCCGGTTCGATATCGCATCGGTATAATCCTTGATT
Organism: Camponotus vicinus; assembly: GCF_025532165.1. NCBI lineage: Eukaryota > Metazoa > Arthropoda > Insecta > Hymenoptera > Formicidae > Camponotus > Camponotus vicinus. The sequence continues at coordinate 9,002,288 of NW_028141947.1, forward strand.
GCGTGTCGCGAGGCATTCTCGGCGATGCTGGCAGCGAACGAGGAGCACTCATTCGTGTTTATACGCGGAAGTGGCCACTCTGCCGTGCGAGTTCAAGTCGCCGCTCCGTTCCGCGCCGCATCGCGTCGTAAGGTCTCCGGATTCGTCGCAACATCCTCCTGGCTCTTGTCCCCCCGCGATTCTCTCCCTCCATCTTCTTCCGTCTCTCTCTCTCTCTTCGTTCCCTCTCCGGCAGCGTCGCTGGTACGCGGTCGCCCGCAATCGTTGTAAGTCGTGTATACACCTACGTAATACTGATGTGTATATGTGTGTGTGTATATATATATATATATATATATATATATATATATATATATATATATATATATATAAATGAGAAATACACACGTATATTCACATACATTTACCTGTTCGGTGTCGTGACCTCTGGTGATCGATACAGAGTGCCGCTCATTTGCCACGAGGTGGAACGACTACTCCTCTCGCATCCACCCACCGAACCCCCCAGAGTTCCTCTCTATACTCCGCACTCGGTCTCCATCTTCCTCCCGCATCCTTTTTACTCCCGCGACGCGGTAGTCTCTCTTTCTGGCTACGGCAACGCTGATGATCTTCCTACTGACACTCGACGAATAATTAGGACGGTTTCGTCGTTAGCATGGAGATTCGCCGACTCTCTCTTCCTTCTTCTCGTGGCATCACCTCCCTTTCCCTCTCTCTTTCACTGTCTTTAACGACGGCTTCTTTCTGTTCTAGTAGTAGCGGTAAATTACGTCGCAGTGGGAAAGAGAGATGAAAAACAGGAAGATGGGAGCACGAGAGGAGAGATATAAAATGAAAGGTTGAGAGGAGAAGGACGAGGTGGCACCGAGTTTCGGATAAAATTCAGCGAGCTCGATCGGGCTCTTCTCTTCTGTTCTTACTCTCATTTCTTTTCCTTTTCGTCTCCATCTCTCTTACTCCCGCTCTGTCACTTCTCTCGATTGCGCGCGTCTCTCTCCTCTCACCTCTCTCGCGGCACTCGTTCCTTCACCTCGCCCGCGCCCGCTCCCGCACCCGGTGCACGTTTTTTTTCCGACTCGTTCCTCAGGTATTCTGCCGCTCTTAACGGCCCGCTTGCCTCTCTCTCTCGTCCGCGGACAGACGCGGATCCGATCCCGGGAGACGTTCTTCGGTCTTCTCTCGATTCCACCGTAAACCTTTCGAAAGTGGGGATACCGAGTGTCCGTATTATTGGAATTGCTATTATTGGAATTGTTCAAGCTACATATCTTTAAAATGAGATTAGCAGCGCTATTCTCTCTAGTAACTATCTCTCTTTTTTTTTGGAAAAATGCGAGTCGTTTATTTTTACAAAAAGTTTATAAATGCTCGATCAATATTTAAAACATCTTTATTAGAAACTTTCACTATTATTTTTTTCATCTTTATTTTAAAAATTACTATGTTTAATATATTATTATAAATGCAAATATTTTGCTTATTTAATATATCCTTATCGCATATAACTCGTCTCGCTATGTTTGAATTTCGGTGAATAAAGTATCTCTCTTCATTTACATGTATAACGCAATGGTTGCTAGCTAACTCTTTTTCTTTACGCGGTAAAAATATGCTTAATAAGCATACGAAGGTTGTTTGAATTACGTTTACGTTTGAGGTTACTTCGAGAGATATATCACCGCAGCACGTAACGCTTCCGGCTAATTTCTACCTGTTCCCCTTACGGTATCGCGACCGCGGTCGCTACTTTATTACTATACGCTCGCGGGTGCGGCTGAAGATTTTACGAGCTAAACGAACAAGTTGTCTTTTGCTTGGCATCTTTTGCTTTCGCATAAAGAAAAAGCAGCAACAAAAGTAGTAACAAGATTGTACTTACATTAACGCAAACTGTCGGAAAATATATATTGATAATTAAAAAAGGTAATCATAGAATTAAACCAAGTATTTTTTACATACATAAAATCATAAAGGTAATCATAGAATTAAAGAACAGTATTTTTTTACATTACCGTGCATTCTTTGCATAAAATTGGAAAACATTACAAGTTCTTTTATTATGAAAAATTATACGATGGTTAATCGCACAAATTATACAAGCATAATAATTATCGGTCATTGATATCGTTTTTCATTTACATTCACGTATGCATAAAAATATCGGTGAAACATTTAATATGTATTTCACCGATATTCTTATATTTCCATGCACATAACATTGATAATTGATAATTAATTCACGGTCGAATGCGCGCACACCTTGTCCGGATTTATGGTCGATGCACTGTATTGATCAGCGAGATCGGTCGCGATCAGCGACAATGGTGACCTTACAACGGCACATGAGCTACTCGCACATTTATATAGCGCTAACTCGGATACTCCTCTTCTCGGAGAGCCGAGAAAACTCGCGTCTCCGTTCTGCTCGAATGCCCCTCTCGATTCTGACCCATGGTCATCGCCAAGATTCACACGTACGTTTATTATTTATACGTCCGCTCTTTTCTTTTTCGTCTGAAAAATATTTCTGCATGCGCTGATTGAGTAAATGTGTACAAAAAGACATTAATTAAAAAAATAGGTGACTTATATTTAATTCTTATATTTAATTAATCTAAAGTCGATTAAAAGCGATCCTTTATTTACGGACAAAGTTATCTAGGTAAACTTTTTCGATACACTGTTGAGTAACTATTACAATTGCATCGAATTAGTGCAAGTTAAAGATTTTTGTAGTTCTATAAATGTTACAATTCTAACAATATTGTATAGTTGGAATATTGTGAAACTGTCTTAATTTATACGTATCTGCTGTTCACTCTATATTTAATTATCTATATGTTATTCTTTTAGAAAGAATTGGAATTATCGCGCAAATTCAATTGTTTTTTTTAGACCTGTTTTGAAAAATATTTTTACTTTATTGTCAAAATATTGTTGAAATTGAAATTTTAAAATGTCAGAATTGATAATTTATTTTTAACGTTTTTAAAATATTTATCTAAAACATTTAAACATGAAACGTTATATGTAGACATAAATCTGACAAATTTTAGATATTTGTTTAATCAATTAATCTCGGATGTAATTTAATTCTGTGAAAAACCGCAAATGATCATATAGTATTATAATTTTATTTATATATATTTATTAACATGTAGCGCTTTTTCTCCCGACTTATTCAAGCGTCGTTTTGCAAAAATCTTAATTTCTGATAGCTTAACATACTAATATTTATCTCCGTATAGTCATTAAATAATATCGACATGTGTATATTTGTTGCACGAATATAAACGGTTATTAGCTGCGATATATCACGTTTCGTTGCGCGAATAAATTGGTTCGCAAGGTAACGCAATGTTATCTGGCAATGCTTCCAAATGCACAACGTTATCATTGCGTATCATTTATTCTTGATTTCCTGTCACCCTCGCGCTTACATCAGTCGTTATATTTATTACATCGACGCAGGGCATTTATTCGCGTTATAACGATACAAATGTATCCCACTGGACTTGAAATATGATAAGACAGTGTCATTCGCCGCCGATTCGATGTTCTCCATTAGAGAGTGTTAATCAACGCATTCGCAAGTAAAAACTATACTGAGATAATTGGATCATAGTACAATAAAATTCCTTATTCCTCTTAGATAAAATAAATCAGGAAATTTTTCAAATATCTAAGTATGATTCTTATTTAATTAATTTGAGATTCGTTTTTACTACTTTCTATAAAAATTATTATAATATATAAGATTAACTCATCATATAATTATTTGAAAAATCTAAAAAAAATAACAGAAAATAGCCAGGTTAACAATTATTTATGTTCAAAGGAGAAAAAGATTTTAAATAAAATAGAAGAGAAAACAAAAAGACACACTCTCTATCAATCTTTAGTATTCGCTTTTAAATAAAAAATTAGCTTGCCGTAATAGTTATTTCCACAGCTGACAACATTACCGTTGACGTTGAGACACCTATAAAAAGTACTGCTCGAAACTTGAAATGCAAAGTCCAAGCGAAGTTAAATCGCCGGCGTTGGCAATTTACCGTGCGATATCACGAATTTATTACAGACATCATCGATTATGCAGTTACGCGTAAAATAGGAACGATCAAGAACCGGGTCAATCGATATTGCGCCGAGAGCAGCAAATTATACATAGTTTCTTTCACGTTTATGTACTAGTGCCAATTTTTTAATACTCATTCCTCAAATCAATGTTATTAGAATTATTACATTTTTCTGAATCCATGAAAGAGCGCTAGAAATTTATAAATTATAAACAATTGAAAAAATAGCAAGAGATTAAGTCTTAATATAAATATAATATATAAATATAATATATAAATATAATATATCTTTATTACTTAATTTCGAGTTCTATTTTAAACTTTTTTTAAAATTATAAACTTCAGATTTTAAAGTCGATTATACTCTAAATTATAGGAAAGGTGACATTTAATTAAAATTTCTCCAATGAAAAAGATTGACACAACATTCGCGAAGGAATCTAATGTGGGGTACTGAACATCTTGTAGAGACAATCACGTACACTCCCAGTATCGAAGGAAAGACGATGCGGCGATGCGCGAGATGCTGCGAGAAAGTCTAGAACGGGGCAGAGAGAGAGAGAAAGAGGGGTTATCCGGAAGCGAGCGGTGCTCGTAAGAGCACGTACGCTCCATTCCGCGCTTCGAACCGCGCGTTTATCGCGATATGAAAGATGAAACAAAACGATAAGACGGCGCTGGGTTCGCTCGTGTCGCGTGTGAAATTGGAATGTATCGTCGCAACGGCATTCGTGTCTCGCATTAGGATTAATCCGAGCGGCCACGGTTGCAAAGGATAATCACACATTTATTATATATACGATGTTTATTAATTTTTATTATAGTAAAGCTTTTTAATTTGGTTAATATCGATAAAAAAATTAAGTGATACAATAATATTTAATTGACACACATTTGTATTTTACATAAGTATTTATAATTATTTATACATCTATTTAAAATTACGTTTAGCTCTTTTATTAAATATTATAAGTACTTCCTGTGCATATATTGCATCATCGTGACGAACGATCGTGTATGTGTGCGCGCAGGTGCGTCATGCGAATGGAGCGTAATAAGATTCGCACCGTTGCATTCATCGCCGTACAATATATATTGCTCCCTCGCTAAATTTTCGATAGAGATACGAATTTCTCCACCGGCTTTCGACTGCATGTCCGAGACAATTTCGCCACGCGAGGGTGAAAAATAATTACCCGATTGCTCGATTGATATCGCTAAAGAGAGACAATTTAATCGTATAATGTGGTAGGAAATACGTGCAATTATGGTGACGGATAATTATTATGTACGGTTATGAAAAATTAAATTACAATTCTTGAATTCTCCAACAATTATTAACGTTTAATTACGTTGTAATTGTGTATTTTCTTCCACTATGAAAATTTGTACTTACAAAGTGCCATATAAAATTCTCTGCCATTTCAATACAATATTAAATAGGCGCACTTATATGTATGCCAGATTTTCAATTTAAAAAATATTACTGTTTTGAGACAATTTTTTTTTGCTTTCATAATATTTTCCTCGTAATATGCTTTAAAAATTTAAATGAATCGTTCACAATAAATTTAAATTATTTTAATATTAATGAGAAATCAATTTTATTAGTGCAAGAAAATATATCTAGTGCATGTAATAATTTAAAAAAATTAAAGTATATCCAAAAGTGTTTTAATTTAATAGCATAATTATCTATTATAATTGTACATATTTTCCCCTACTATTATCTATTTAGATTACGTATCGAGAGACACGTTCGCAGCCTTTGTACATAGATCGCGCGTAGGCGGCCAGCACCGTTACCTTCCCAGTGTTTCTCGTGGTTACGCGATCGCGTCGGCACCGGAGCGAGCGTTGAATCGCGATTTCCACGGCGAAACGCACCGACGACGGAAAAAACTGATCGCCGATTGTGTTCGCATGCCTTATATTTCTCTCTCTGTCTTTCTTTTCGGGAAGGAAACTCGAGGTTACGCTCTTTCCATAGCGTCGTAAATCGGCCCGGAAATGGCGACCGATTATAAAAGTAGCGCCGTAAATCATCATCGTACACGTAGCCGCAGTCGTCGATTTCTAAATAACCGTTAAATTGCAATCGAGCGGCCGGGCGTTACTCGCCCTGTGGAACAGCCGCAAAAATTTATGTAAACACTTTGCGACTCTTGTAGCTGTAACCGACCGTGAGATGGCTATTTTGCCGTCCAAGTACTTTTAAAGTGACTTAAGCTTTTTATTGGACACTCGTGATCGGGTTGCGGCCATTTGCGGACATTCGTCACCGTTCGCGTCATCGCATCGTGTATATCGTTACAAGAGAGCCGCCAGTTACATCTTTGTTATTCATGGGGCTAGATGCACTTGGCCGATGAAAGGATCGAGCGTTTTATTTATTTTATATTCGATATTTTTTTTCAAAATTTAAAAATTCTTGGTTTAGAATCCACTGCAATTTAAGGCAATATTTATTTATCTTTTGTATATGTGAAAATATGAATTAATTTTCATTCGGTAAAGAGTCTGGTTTCTGTTCATAAATCAGCTGTTTCAATGTTAATCTAATTTTTAACATACCATTGACAATTTTCGCGTTATTCACAAGTATAATTTATGCGTAGAATATATCTCAGTTATCACTTCATGCATAATTCATACGCACGAATAGCGAAAGACAGCAATTTTTCATCGTTTGTCTGTTTAGATTATTTGTGAGGTGGATCGTTTTATCGGATAGATATTTAATATTCATTAACATAATATATCGATCGAGATGGGATCTCGTCTAATCTTCCGATCTCTCTCTTTCTCTCGCCAAAATTGCGTCTGTCCGCGAGTCGCGCGCGATGAATAAAGGGCCTCTCCCTTGGTGGATTTACTGCGGCGCGGATGATTGGTCGTTCTCGCTTTGCGAGGCGCGGGTCCGCGAAATTTGATCCTCGCGATATCGCCTCCGAAACGGCGATAACGGCGCGGAAAGTCCGCGATGACGCCGCGGCCGCGCCGCTGCACAATATCGCGCGTTGTAAATCAGCCCGCCATACAACGAACGCGCCGTCAGTAAACGTCCAGGACCGCCTGACGTAATTTATCTACGTACGAAAACGATAATTAGTCCCATCGCGCGACGCGTCCGCGTATCTCTTTATGTGTCGCACTTTTGTATTGGCCGCGGGACTCGTTTATTTCGCCCGGATCGATACGTCGCATCGCGCGCGCCTTTCGGGATGACCGGCCGTCCGGGTGATTTGTGTCCAGCGATTTATAAGGAGAAGAAAGGTCTATGCCCCGCGCGAGAATTTCGATACCGATCGCGTTAACAAGCAGGGCGATAAATCGGCGGCGTCGACGTGCGATTTAGGGATGTTTAAACAAGGAACATCGCGATCGTTATCTCGCTGTTATCGTGTATTTTAAATACGCGACGTATCATAGTATCGGCATGTTTGTATAATAAAAGGAAAAATATTTTAGTTGACAAAAATTAATATAAAAAAGTAATGTACACATTATAAAAGATAAGCTGTAGTATATCAATAATATCGAGACACTATCAATTTCTTTATCAAATTTCTCAAAACTCGATAATTTCCGTTGGATATCCCACTTTGAATATCAATAAATAATTATAATAATAGAAAAGATAAGCTCTTAAGAAAATACTGACTATGGAAAAGAAATTATTATAATTGCTGCGCTGAAGATGGCCCAAAAAAAGGGCCGAAACGTACGTTATTTTTGATTAAATGTAATCGAAGAAATTGTACACTATTGTAAGCTTATCACCCATGATATAATACATGTGCACAAAAACCTGCGCTGGCTCTTACTACCGTTCCTCTATACTTATTTAAATTTTTAGAGCCATATTTATTAACTGGTTAGAAAGTATTGACATTTTATCCAACTATCGTGAGTACTGTCCAAGTGATAATTGATACGATGAAAGATCCGAGTGTGTGCTTAAGGCGATAAATAGTCGGGTTAGGCGAGAAAATGCGATAAATAGTCGCGTACGTTTAATTTAATTTCGTGCGGCGAACGCAGATGGACGACCTTTTGTTCTGATAAAATTGCGCGCTCGTTTCTGCGGTCCGGCTGTGAAAATGTCGCAAACGCCGACGCACGGCTGTGCCTTCGTCGTCCATGCGAGGCCGATATATCGCTCATTGTGGCAGCTTCTAATTTTTGATCCGTCATTCCGATCGTACGAAGTGATGTAATCGTCTCGTATTGCATTTCTAATCACTTGCATCGATATTAAAAAACGGACGCTACGATATATTGAAGTGAAATATAGAGAAACGAATCGTAACGATGTTATAAAAGTTAACGTATAGATATTTTCTGTTTTCTTTATGTCACTAAAGATTTTAAAAAAAGATGAGAATATTAAATTTGTCTATTTTCTCTTGAAAATCTTGTTGAAAATATTTTGCGATTTAAGTGTTTTTAAATAGTTCAAATTGTTATTTGAATATGTGACAACGTTTATATGTTGACATTGATAGTATACAATGTGTTTTTAAAATGCACAGTTAAAGTTTTAAAGTTAAACAGGAGAGAATGACAGAGGAAAAATGAGAGAGAAAGAAATTACCTTTAAAATGTTGTATGCATTATAAAAATGGCTTTTCTCGAATATTTATTTTCAAGTTACATGACCACACCTTGATACAATTTATATTTCACCTTTTCATACACACAGATGGATTCACAGACTTTTAATATCTATTAATTTTATGTAGCTTTTTGAGAGAATTTTATTTAAATAATCATGTAGCTCGCTGCATGATTATTTTTATAATATTAAATATTTAATATTATTAATTTCTTACATTAATTATATTTTATATTTCATAAGACTTAACAAATAAATTATTTCAAACGTCACTATTTCTCAATTTGCAATCGATGCTCCGCATAATATAATTCGCACACGTTTAAACACAAATTAACCTCTACCTTTTTATTAATTCACTGACTGTACAAGTTTATTCTCGTCTAAAAAAAATGCATGAAAATATATCGCTATGCGAAGCACATAATTATTCGGATAGAGCAAAATTGGAGCGTAATTGCGCGTCGAAATTCGGTAGACAATCTGCATTTACACTCGGCATCTTTTTTTCCCTCGTCGCAACCCGCAGATTCGTAACTTTTGGACCACCCCGGCACGAATTCCGCGATTCGTTTTCTCCCCCTCCTCTTCTCCGCCTCTCTCCGACGGGGACACTTATCGCGTTCGAGTCGGTGTGACCTAAGTTAGGTATGCGTAGCGTGCTGGGGAGAGAGAAAGACCGCATCGTCGTCTCTCCGTCACCTCTTCCTTCTCCTTCTTTGGCTTCGTCCCTTCTCTCTCTTCCCCCTCCTCTGCAATTCTTCTCTCGACATCGCGTGCTCGTCGTTGTCGCCGCTTCTGCACCCGCTGTGACTTTATATACTTTACCACATACACACATGTGTACAGGGGGACATGGACACGTGCGAATATACCGCGTTCGACCGCATTCGAAGTCATACACTCGCACGTATGCATGCGAGCGTGAGCGCGAGTACTAATGGACGCGCACAGATGCGCGATAGTAGTCGCACACGCTTCGCGAGAGATAACCGTCGAGTAAATGTGCGTGCACGTATATGTTTGTGTGTTTGAATGTAACCCGAGAATACGGTTACGTACGCACCAAACGACTGCGGAGACACGGAGATGTGATTTCGGTCTGAGGCTGCGTTGATTCTGTGAGTTAGCGCTATTCTTTTTTCAGATTTTTTTCTCTATTGTTGCGTGATTTTATGCAAGCATCGATATAGCCTGGCGAAGGTGCGATTGTGTCGCATTCAAACGCGAAGCATCCTTGGTAGGAATTAACTTTGGCCGCATAATAATTCGATCTGACAGATGTTTTAGCGAACCGATATGGATGTATTTTTCATTTATGCATGCTTTTTATTTTTCTCGTTGGACAAAGCGATAATTAACTATTTAATTAACTATTGCTTCGAAGAACTACTGTAATGAAATGACTTTCTCTTTCAAAATAACATGGACGATTTTTTAATATTACGAGGATGGTTTTATCCGAGAATATAAAGTCACGTTTATATACGTTGAAAACATTTATTCATCATACATAGTGTATTTGTACAGTCGTACATATTTCGAGAGCATTGACAGAATCTTGATATACCGCATATGCAGTGTGGAAATTTGGAATTATTGAGAAATATATGTGATTCATATAAAAGCGTTTTTATATTATAGCATCTATCACTTTAGGATGCGAACTTATTTTGTGTAGATGAAGAAAAAAAGATTCCATATACAACATTAAAAACCAGATTATTCATCGATATTACTTTATAAAGTCGTTCAAACAAGCCTGCACAATATAACATCATTATCCGCGATATATATGTGTTGACATGTATATATATTTCATATTTTTATATTGTTTATGATAAAGTAACGTATTTATATTTTTTTGACTTTATATTTATATTTTCTCTTGCTATATCATTCTCTCCTGTTTTAATTGGATGATTAAGTGCTATAGGTGATCAACCCATATTTCTAGTATTTAATGCAAACAAAAAAATTTATTTCGCCAAGAATAATTCATATTTTAAAAAATGTGAATTTTATCGGTATTTATTCGATTGTCGCGGGTATTCTCGAGTCAATTAACGGGAATGTAAAAGTAACGTTCACACATTTCCCGAGGAACATTATGTTAGCTCGCTCTCACCATATTTCTCTAGATTACTCTAGAAAGTTATCTCCCATCTCTTCGCGCATCATTGCGTGTGATCGACTTCCACGTCTCGATCCGCCAAGTTTCGATTTTCGAGAAGCATATCGAGAAACAGGGAGGAATCATTTGAGGGAATTCTTGAGAGAAAAATAACTATAATAGATAGCGCGGAGGACGAGATCGACCTTAGCCAAGGTGATTGGAGATCGATGGAGTCCTCGATGGTAGCTCTCATGTGGGACAGAGATTAATGGAAATTCGCGAGCTGCCTGGTATTTTCCTCGTCGAATAGATATCACGGATGTTATTCCTTCAGTTCACCGAGAATGATCTTCGAGCGACACGGAGGACAATAACGCAATATTAAGGGTAGATATCGAAGGGTTTTTTAATAAATGCGCGCGTATTGTGCGTTTATAGAGAGCAGAGCAAGTGTATTATAATAATATAAATTTAAACAAAAAGCCAAGAATTTAATATCTCAAAATTTTTCACCTTATCTAAGTAGCTCGGAAACTTTTATCTCACATTTCTAATATTTCTAATTATCCATCAAATGTTTCTAATTATTCCAATATTTCTAATTATCCATGAAATTTTATTTTGAACGTAGGTAATTAAATATAAGAATATAAGCACATTTTGAGAGAAATGCGTAACTAAATTTCATTACTTTCTAAAAACATTAATAATCAACATATTATAAAAATATAAATCAAAACAAAAAACCAAGAATTTAATATCTCAAAATTTTTCACTTTATCTAAAGTAGCACGATAACTTTTATCTCACATTTCTAATATTTCTAATTATCCATGAAATTTTATTTTGAACGTAGGTAATTAAATATAAGAATATAAGCACATTTTGAGAGAAATACGTAACTAAATTTCATTACTTTCTAAAAACATTAATAATCAACATATTATAATAATATAAATCAAAACAAAAAGCCAAGAATTTAATATCTCAAAATTTTTCACTTTATCTAAGTAGCACGATAACTTTTATCTCACATTTCTAATATTTCTAATTATCCATGAAATTTTATTTTGAACGTAGGTAATTAAATATAAGAATATAAGCACATTTTGAGAGAAATGCGTAACTAAATTTCATTATTTTCTAAAAACATTAATAATCAACATATTATAATAATATAAATCAAAACAAAAAACCAAGAATTTAATATCTCAAAATTTTTCACTTTATCTAAGTAGCACGATAACTTTTATCTCACATTTCTAATATTTCTAATTATCCATCAAATGTTTCTAATTATTCCAATATTTCTAATTATCCATGAAATTTTATTTTGAACGTAGGTAATTAAATATAAGAATATAAGCACATTTTGAGAGAAATGCGTAACTAAATTTCATTACTTTCTAAAAACATTAATAATCAACATATTATAATAATATAAATCAAAACAAAAAGCCAAGAATTTAATATCTCAAAATTTTTCACTTTATCTAAAGTAGCACGATAACTTTTATCTCACATTTCTAATATTTCTAATTATCCATGAAATTTTATTTTGAACGTAGGTAATTAAATATAAGAATATAAGCACATTTTGAGAGAAATACGTAACTAAATTTCATTACTTTCTAAAAACATTAATAATCAACATATTATAATAATATAAATCAAAACAAAAAGCCAAGAATTTAATATCTCAAAATTTTTCACTTTATCTAAGTAGCACGAAAACTTTTATCTCACGTTTCTAATATTTCTAATTATCCATCAAATGTTTTTAATTGTTCCAATATTTCTAATTATCCATCAAATTTTATTTTGAACGCAGGTAATTAAATATAAGAATATAAGCACATTTTGAGAGAAATGCGTAACTAAATTTCATTACTTTCTAAAAACATTAATAATCAACATATTATAAAAATATAAATCAAAACAAAAAATCAAGAATTTAATATTTCAAAATTTTTCACTTTAAGTAGCACGGAAACTTTTATCTCACATTTCTAATATTTGTCCACCAAATTTTCTTTCGAACGTAGGTAATTAAATACAAGAATGTAAGCACATTTTGAGAGAAATGCCTAACTAAATCTCATCTCTTCTAGAAACATTATACTAGAAATATCACGAAATGCTGTTAAAAAGCCATTGTATCGACGTGATGCTCGGTGCTCGATGGAGGGGAGACTCTATGTATCTCGAGCCCCTAACGACATCACGAGGATCATGCATTGTCATCGCCGCGTCCCGGCGGCGTATGCATTCGACCGTGTCTCGTTTCTTGCGGCATCGCTCGTAACGCGCGGCTAGCAACACGCCTACCGCGAGCGAGCGCGGTTCTTGTCCAAAGCCCGGGTATGTACCGTCGACTTGGTCGTCACTTATCGCGCGCCGGTTTACAATTCGCATCATCGCGAGAAATATGTTCGCCGGAGATATCGCGCGGTAAATCCCGAATGTACAGATGCGTATTCATCATCGAATCAGTGGCGGGACTAGCTATTGCGGCGCCTCGGGTGACTGGATAAAGTGCGATACGCGAATCCGCATTCAGAAAAATTTATAAAAATTGTCGAGAGACGTAAAAAGTATATCAGATTTTTCTCCTTGGATGCTATGTTTCTTTAAAATATTTAACGACTCTAAAAAATATTCTTTTTTTCAAATCACACGTATTTAGAACTTGTCACTTTTGCGCGATTAAAATGGATTATTATTATTTTTATTTATAAATTATTTTCATTGATAAAACAGATGCTTTCTTATATCATAAACACGATTCACGACCTACATGCGAGGCAAATACAAAAGATAACGCCAAGCGCGATAGACTTTGTTTAAATGTGAATCATTATGGATGGAGATATCTCAAGTGAGTGTCGCGTGAGACTAGTTCAAAGTTGTAGTCGACGGTTAAAAGTTGGCTAAAGATTTTTCATCGCGAAGAATTCGATCGTAGCGCTAAAACGTTTCCGCGAAAATAGCGTCGTTAGCGAACGAGTAGCAAGATGGAGAACCGTAATCGGTAATAACTGACGGCGGGCATCTCCCGATATATCTGGAGCTACTACGTTTCGCTTTATACGAGGTAACAAAAATGTATGGAAATATTTCGGTGCGCGCGAGGGGTTAAAGAGTCACGACGTGAACGACCGCTCTCGTACCCGCGAGCGGCCGCGATTATCGAAGAATTTCCACGCGCGATACACGTGTGTGCGTTTCGAACCGCATCGACGATAAATCCTCTCTCTCTCTCCTTCTCTTTCGATGCTCCTCCGGGGAAAAGGGTTGCATCGGACGGGGTCCCTCTCCGGCTTCCTGGTGCTAATTTAATACTTTGTTGCCGAGCGGCACGAAATACGAGGTATTCCCTCCAACTTTACCACGTATCTGTTCTTACCTGCGCGGGTTAACCCGAACGTCCAGGGTTAATTATACCGCCGCCGGAGCGAGGGAGGGCGGGAGGGAGGGGTGGGAGAGGAAGAGGGGAAGGGTAGATATTTCATCCCGCACCCATGGGAGCGTATCGGCGGTTCACGGATCGTGCGCTCGATTCGTTGTGAGCGTAGCTTTAAATTCTTCGCTTTGGCGAAGGGCAACGTGATTCACGATCGCCGGCGATGATTCATGGCCCCGCGACGCTCCGACGTTTCCTCGTTCGACGCGCAGAGACGCGACGCAGGAGAAAATGTCGTCGCGCTCGTATCGATTTCCCCCAAAATCTCGCTGAGTAATAACGCTCCTTAATGCGGTATTCCTCACCCGGTGTATTTTCTGCCGTTGGATGGTGGTTTCGCGAGTATTTTTCAATTTGTTCAATTTTCTTCTTTTTTTTCCCCTCTCTAACGAGCTCTCTTTCTACGACTTATTCGGTGAAAGTAAAATTTGATTATATTATACACGTTCGCTAATAAGTTAATTATTAAATTAGATAAAATAAAATAATTATATGCAATAATTATTAAATAAATTATGCGATGTATAGCAGTGATATATACACGTAATAAAATTAATAAGCGATATTAATAAAATAATAAAAAATTCATATTTTATTCATATTTTATTTTTTATTCATGATAATTTTTCAATATATTATTCATGATTATTTTATTACACGAGAAAAGGTTCGAAAAGCAACAGTTTAGCGGCTTGAAATTATTTTCACCTTGAAAGTGCGGCGAGATCGTTTAAGGACTTTAAGGCTTAGCGGTGACAAGAGCCAAAGTGCTTTGCTTGAGTTTCAAATGAGTACTCTCGCTTCATTAATCGATAGTTTATTTTTTTTACTTTCTACTTTTCGCGATTTTTCGTACTTTTTATTTTTTAACAACACGCAAAGTTCTTTATAAAATACAAATCACATATAAAAAACTTGCCACAATATATTATATAATTTATAGTTGTAAGATTCTTTCAACATTGGATTGGTTTAATATGACATCTCTTTAGTCTAACACGGTTAACGATGATGATTAACAGATATTAAAATTCTTGCAACTAATAAATGTTGCAATTTCACAGTTTTGAACATTTCAAGAATTCTAGATTCGTTACCAGCATTATCATATTTTTTCATGAAGGATTAATTCAACTATGCAACTCGTACACACGCATTCTTTTTTTACAAGCATAGTTAATTTTCGCGCAATGTAGACGTTTGCAACATTCTACGCGTGAAACGCTGCTATTTCTCTTTCGCCCTGTTGCGTAGCTATCACTTGCATTTTCCTCGAGCGAGCGTTTCCTATTTTTATCGCGGTAGAGACACGCTGTATATCGAGGACGAGAGACACGCGCTTCGCGGGGCGACTTTGTTTTATCGATACTTCGAGGAAGGCGCAAGCTACTTAGTTCGCAGTAAGTTGGCGCGCGATTTTATATGGAGGCGACGATAAAATCGTCGGCGCAAACTCCGGATATCGATGCATAATTCATTTCCACGATCGCGTGGAAAGTTTGCGGGGAAAGCATTCGCGGAGCCGTCTTGGCGGCGGGCTGCATTTTTTCATGTCTCTGCGCCGAAAGATGAATTGCACCGGTTAATTTCTCTGTAATAAATTGGTCGGGATTATAAATTATAATTTAACTCGTAAGGAGGAGAAACTGTGTTTATATAATGTGGTAGCAGTTAATATTACTGACTCTATTAAAAGGCACTGTTATAATTTTAATTACTCTTATATCTACAGCAAACAAGACGGTAGAAGTAGATTTTTTTAAGATGAATTATAACTAGAACAGAATATTAAAGAGAGAAATTTACATAAAGTTTATAGAATTTTATATATCATACGTTATAAAAAGAGAAATTTTATTTTTCAAATTTTACAAAAAATAAGAGACGAACGAAAGATTAACTTGGACACATTGGTTAATGATAATATTTTTTTTTACTCTTATATAAATTATTATTGTAAGCATAGTATAGAGAGAAATGTGATGATTGTGAATCGTGAATTGATATTAATGCTACGTATTTTAATTGCAAATTTTAACTTGTACAGGCATATCATTGAGTTACCGGTTCCGTCCGAGGAATTTATATTAATCAATAACCACCGGCGATTAATCGCTGATTATTCCATTAAGTGAAATCCGATAGCGACTAAAATGGACACCGTTAGTCGAACGTTCACTTTGCGTCGTTACATGTGTGTGTGTGGAATAAAGATGGATACGTGAGCCCGAATAATCGATATAGGTGCAAAAATTTTTAACGTCGCGCTTAGATATCTCGGTCGGAAAGCCCTCTTGTAGGAATATTATCATTGATAGTCATCTTTAATTATGCTGTGTCGTTTTTCATAAAACTTGAATTTTTTTATGAGGTGCAGTTTCTTTCTCTTTTTTTATCCTACTATTAAACTATTGCTCTCGTGGAAAACGACTGAAAGACAAATATCTTCCCGTCTACAACTGCATATACATACAGGGGGTAGACAAAATAATATGAACACTTGAAAAATACTCTATATTTGTTTATTAATAACGTGTTGGGCTATTATTTGCCTTTAATACAGCTTCAATTTTCCTTGGAAAAGAACCATACAATTTTTGAATAGTCTCCAGTGGAATATTGTCCCATTATTTTATCAAAATATCTGTCAATTGCTTTAAAGATGTTGGAGGAGAGAATCTGCTTCTCACTCTCTTTTCCAAAACTGCCCATAGTGGTTCGATGATATTTAAATCGAGTAATTATGCTGGTCAGAGAAGATATTAAAGTTCATTTTGATGTGTTCAAATCAAGATTGAACTTTTCTAGCTGTGTGCATGGTTGCGTTACACATTTTGAAAAATTGTATTATTTAATAGAAGAATGGGACAATATTCCGTTGGAGACTATTCAAAAATTGTATGATTCTATTCCAAGGAGAATTGGTTATATTAAAGGCAAATGGTGGCCCGATTTCTTATTAATAAACAAATACAGTATTTATTTTTCAGGTGTTCACATTATTTTGTCTACTCCCTGTATATCACATAGGCACATGCGTGCATTTATATCTATATATTAAATTATATGTTCGCGCGTGTATAACACGTGAGCCTTCTTAATTTCATCTTCTCGCCTCCATCGCTTTAATTCCAGCTCGAGATACATTATTCTACAATGTAACTCGGGGTAATAACGCGTAATTCGATATTAAGATATAACTTCTCGCCGTAATAATTGGCGCGTATAAATATTAATGAGCTTAGAAGCCGCGATTCAGCGATAATGCCGGAGTAAAGGTACACGCGAAAAGAAAAGGAACGAGATGAGGGAGAAAGCTGTATATACATATCCGCTTTATAGACCCGACATTGTCGATTTAACAGAGGTCCCGCGCACCTGCGAGGAGAGCCTGATTGGCGTTGCAGGCAGGTCCGATTACACGCGAGGAAAAATCTTTCCGGTAAATCCACGCGAGATACGGTGTTTCTCACGATTGCCCCATCATAGCCGTTATATTTATCATAATTATAGCGCGTTAAAATTCGCTAAACGCTACGTTACCAACGAGCATGTTATTATCTTAGAGATTAGACGAATATCACGGAAAAAGTGTTGATTGTAGCTTGTTAAGTATGTAAATTTCTTGGAGACTCGCTGTCTTCTTCTTCTCTCGGTTGCACAGATAAGCTTCTGCGCGCATTGGATCTAAAGTTTTCTGTAAAAAGGAGCCAACCATCAACTTGCCTCGCGTCGTGAACGCTTTTTTTTTTTATTGACAACACGATATAACGATATAATGACACATCGTCTGGTGCGTCCGGCGCTCGTTACAATTTAATGATAATTTTTCAGGTCGATTTAATTGTCGAAACAAAGGTTAATGGAATCTTGATGCAAAGTCCGGGGTTGTACACGACATCTCGCGCCAGGTCGGCGTGGAAGCCGTGGCGGCGGCAACGAAATTACATTAAATAAGGGGGGCGGGGCGGCAGCGGGACGTTAACGTGCGCGCGCGGCCGGCTCCCAGTAATTTCGCTCGAAACTGGCGAGAGTTCCTGGCTGCCGTATCTCGTTCGGGAGCCATTTTCGCGTTGCTTCGTTTCGTCATCTCTTTGGCATCGCCTTTGGCGTCTCTCGTTTCCCCTCCCCCCGCCCGCGTCGGCCCGATTCCCTCCTCGAACCCGTCCTTTGTCCGTCTTTCTCGCCGGCGAGCTGCAGGTGTCTACGGATCTCGCTCCGTCTCTCTCCTTCTCGTCTCTTTCCTCCTCGCTCGCGCGCTCCCGCTGAGAGCGGCACGACGAGAATGACGCCCGGAGGGCGGCGGGAGAGAGCGGCGGAAGTTGCTCCGGGCAAAAACGTAAGCGCGCGAGCGGAGCGGTGACAACGACGACGATGGTGTCGTTGCTCGTGGACCCAAGAACGCCGATACGAGTCGACTTATTCTCTCTCGCGTCGCTCTCCGGCCGGAATCGCTCGCAAAGCGACGCGATGAGACGCGTCGGGCGTTTATTCGTGCTTGCGAACGCGTCGCGTGAAATCGCACCGCTGTTCTCATTGCGAACGCCGAGCCGTAAGAAAACTCGATGCGAGAGAAAGAGAAATATCACGAGAAATAGTCGTTGCATTAAGTTAAGATAAAGCGTATGACAGATGTTTACATTTTTGAATGTGACAATGATATATTTTAGAAAACGTGATTTGTTTTAGGAAGTAATCAAAGTTGATTAAATTTTTCGATATAGATTCAAAGACCTTAATTATCGTCTATATTGGAATTTCTATTTTAGGAGCAATTCTTTGGCTGATTATGTGTCATTCTAGATTTCAAAATTTATATTATCGTATATATTTTCATCATTTATACTCTTGTATGTTTTAAATGATAACGAATAATACTTACCAAATAGCTTAGAAAAATAGATACAAATACAAAATACAGATACAAGAATTTATTACAAATTATCGAAATATATATTATATTTATTAAGAACAGGAAGGAGAACTTTAGACGAATGACTGTTTCGTAGAAATGGACAATGGGCATTCATCATATCACCAATGGGCATTCATCATATCACCAAGATATATCGAACCACCTATTTGATAACGCTTTTGCGCTTAAAAAAAATATAGCGACGGTGGCCGAGCGATGATAACACGTGGATACTGCGGTTTATTATTTATCGTGACGTCATTAGAGCTCAAGCATGACGTTATTACAGGAAGGTTAAACTCGACACGCTGACCTCTCGCATGCTATAATAGTGCACGTGCATCTGCCAACCATGTGCGTATGCTAGAATATGTATATACGACGACAGTCTTTTTGTTTCTCGATTTGATCGCTGATTTGACAAATGCAGATATTTAATTTAATGATTAATTAATTACTCATTTTTAAGCAAAATTAAATTGAAGTGATTAAATCAAAGTACAACTCATAAAATATTTTAACTGTTATTTATACGATTTCATGTTTTTCCAAGAAATCAACATCGTTATTATTATCGTAGTTATATTTTAATATTGGTTTAGCGAATTGTGTGTGCAACATGAATATCTTATAATCGTTGAAAATTTAATTAAAACATATTTGGCTTAATTCGTAATATGTTTGTCGCACAAGTCAGTATTAACACGAACACCGTCGTGACATAATTCATATTTTAGAAGTTGTAATGCGTGCGCAAACTATACGCATTTTCGATTGCGGCATGAAAAACATAAATCCACATAATCGATAAATAAGTGAAACATGTCGACTGCACATGTTAACGCGCTAAATAAATAATAGAATAATTCAGTCCGGCGTATATGTAGTCATGAAATACCGAAGCTATCGGAATTGTCAGGACACCACCGTAGAATGGAAATATATAAGCGAGTATAGGCCGTAAAATGCAGCGAATTTTTTAAAAAGAGTTATATGCACGGTACACGTGGCGGAGCTATTTTTCGAAATGTGTGACAGGACTGATGTATCATAAACTTTGCACGACTTCTCCTCTCCTACATAAAACTTCATTCACAGATATATTAAGTAAATTATAGTCGAATCGATTTTTTTATGATATTAAATATTATTAAATTTATTTAGTACATATTATGGACAAATTTTCTTGAAATGTTAATCGGGGTAAGAAAATCTCCGAATTTTTTATTGCTTGTAATTTAAAAATTATTGCTGACTCGAGAGAAAAAACGCATTACCTATTCCTTTTAAATTGACTTTCCATGCTTTGTAGAATTCTTGTGTATAGGGTTCTTCTGGGATGGAGCTATATAGACAACAATCGTTAAATGGGCGTTCTTTGTGAATCGAATTATAGTCCCTGGATAATCAGGTCGATAATTGTATCGTAACGTGCGCGTATGTCTTTTGCGATTATTTTTAAAACATAGAGACAAAGCTCGGGATCTCTTTAATAATCTGCGCAATCTCTCTCTCTTTCCTCCGGTACATCTCTAATTGCCTCGTCATATCCCGTAACGGATCGAGTTTTACGTCCGATGGAGAGTTCCGTCTCCCTCTTCCGCGCAAGACGTGATTAATTGCGTATTGTGATGGTGCGCGATATTCTTTCGATTCCCCATCGAAATCGCGGCGCGGTATTTTGTCCGGCATGATATACACGATAAACGATACGCCTAGAGCTTTCCGTAGATTTATTTACGCACAAGATTACAAATATATATGTATATACATACAGATGGATGCGGCAAAGCCAAAAATAAATTTATTTCCGCGTAAGAGAATAATTATAATTTATATTTCTCTTTATATTTTACAATACGGGCTGTATATTTGCCAAGCGAATCATGAAATATATAATGTTTTGATACAGCCGGAAATTTTGTAAAGAACTAAAAACGATACAAATTTTGTGTTTTTTGTATCATCATATCTTGTACATTTGACATGTGTATAATTAACAAATTTATATTATTCTTATTATATATATCCAGCATATCAGTGTCTACTAAAATAATAATACATTAAACAATCCAACGAATCGAAATACGTCGGGATACGATTGTTGGTGTCAAAGCCGATTTTTCACGTATTCTATCTCCAACTGTGCTTGCACAAAGCCGAGTTTATTTCCCAGGTTTTATCTTTGTAACATGTGATCGATATCCTGACACATTCCGCCATTATGCAGTCGCCGAGCGTCGATTGGATGCGCCGTACATAATTTGCGACCTGAAACTCCATCCGCGCAATTCAGTTACGCGCTACGTTTACGCGTGTAACGGGTGTCCCAATGACAA
The DNA here is from genome assembly GCF_025532165.1 of Camponotus vicinus. NCBI lineage: Eukaryota > Metazoa > Arthropoda > Insecta > Hymenoptera > Formicidae > Camponotus > Camponotus vicinus. The sequence goes on from NW_028141947.1 coordinate 9,023,821, forward strand.
TTCGTCATCGTTCCGTATTCGCGAAGTGTCATTCGGCTATTTACAACGCTTGCGCGTCATTCAAACGACGGGCCGAGCGGTTGACCGTAAAAGAGAACGGCATTTGCGAGAAAATCTTTATCCGCGAGCTGCTTCAATATCTTAGGTGAGAAATTCATCGTGAGAAATTCGGGCAAATTTAATAGAATCGGGTATATGATCATCGCGAGAATAATTATATAAACATATCTATATTAGAGAAACTCTCGAGATATCGCTAAAAACGTTTTCACTTATAAGTGCGAGAGAAATCTCAAGTCTCTGGTAGTGATATTTTTGTATGTGATATTGGCTTCTGGATTTACATTAATTAATTCGTAATGTTACGATATTACATTTGTAATTATATAACTTTCATTAAATGATTATCAAGTATCTTATTATGCATGCTTTTTTTCTAGGCGTGTATTTTTAGAGATACTGAAATTATAACTGTATTTGGAATGATTAATGGCACACTAAAAGATATTTCGTGAATTAACGACAGCTGTTTTTAACCGACGAATCATTTCTCGGCGATATTTGCCACCTGCAACAAAGGCCTCGTCCACCATGTCGCTGAACTCGTACGCACGTAACGGTTCTACATTCGACCCAAGTTTACTTTTGCATTTATCATCTGACTCAGCGATTGTCAGTACTTTGTTGCCGAGAACAAGGTTACTGATACAAAGACCGCGGAAACTTTATCGCGCTAGGAGTTAGATTATTTCTATTTACCACAAGTCGCTAATAAAAAGGCCAAGTACGCGATTTAAAAACACATTTTAACATGCAAATGTTAAAGATATGTATTAAATTTATGTTAAAGATATATATGTGTACATTTCTAGCACATATAAATTTTAAAACATTCAAAAAATTATCTCTATATATTTTTAATTTATCCATAAATCTATAAATCTTTTTAATTTTTTAAATTAATTATTTTCTTTCAATAATTATTTTTGAAATTGGAAAATCTTATAAAATGCGAGAAAAATAAAGATAAATCCATTTATATTTCACTCAACTTTAAAGTTTGTCGAAATCTTTTAATATTAATAATTATTAATATTAATTATTGATATTAATTTATTAGATGTATATAATTAATTAATATTTCAATATTTAATTTTTGTGCAATCCTTTTCAGATTTAAACCGAAATAAGTAATTAGAGAAATACATAGTTTTTTATACACATATCATGTACATGTATCTGCTGAACTGTATCGCTTGCAATTTATGAAAGCAATATTCTTATAAGCATGCAAATTGATTAGAGTATTTTAATAGACATTGTAAGATTTTATTAAATAATCGATAATACACATCGTTCACGTGAAGTGCATGTGGCAAATCATTGAAAGGTGCAATCTATGGTGGCCTGTTCGATTATTTATGGCCACGCACTCCTCAGCGTCACATTCTGACGCTTGCAAACGTTGGAAGGTGAAGGGTTACTGCGAGAACAACGGAGCACACATACGCGACATTTCGAAGGTGTTGCTTTTAGCCGACAAAGCATTAATTTACAATCGTCGCGATTATACAGTTCTCTCTCCAACTCTTTCTCTATAAAAGATTCACTCGTGGAATAACGGTTGGGATACTTATTAATTAGTAAACGCGCTTTTTTCGACCTAGTTTATCGCAAGCGAAGCGTTCAACGAGCTAAAGGTAGAATCCATACAAACACACTTGACTTACTCTAATTTTTCCCGTTTCTCGGTTAAATTCAGACCTCGCGGTTTTATTTTAATTTTTATTCCCTACGATTGATCGGCAAATATATCTCGTTCCTCGAAAATTCTCGAATCCCGTTTTTTTGCCGACCGTTAATTTGTGTTCAATTGATGTAAAATTGCCGAGTTAAATAAATACGCTCGTCATCCACCGTATCTGTGCACGCGTCTAACGGGTGTCCCGGTAGCAACTCGGCGCAATCGGCGCACCCACCTCCTCCCTACGGTAGGTCATTTGGTTATTTATGGCCCCGTACTCGCTGCAGAGCAGGGCGTAGAGGAGGGTTTGCTTGCTTGCGGCGAAGGAAGAGGATGGCGTTTTCAGGGAGGTGACGGACTCTTTTACTCGTGGAGGCGAAAGAGAGAGGATCCGACGGAAAAAGGAGGACGAGGGAGCGAGAGAGAGAGATGCGGGGAAAGAAAGTGACAGACTAACGGCGGAGGGAACCGACCAAGCTTGTACGGCGCGTGTAGCGAAGTCTATAAAGGACTGCTTTATTGATCTCACAGTTCGAGCGCGCTAGGATACCGATATAGTCGCCGAGTAATACCGTAACAGTCGTCGGGTCTTTAGATAAAAAGGGGAAGGGCTCTCTTTCAGCGTATTAGCACTCGAACCTCGCATACGTGCATGTGTGCTGTGTATCGAGAGATCGCTTTTTTAACCGTCAAACAAATACCGCCGCGAGGCTGATCGTTAATCGCAGGTAATCCTCTTTCGCATCACCGGCAGTTATAAGAGAATGTAAATGATGTAATAATTAATTTTCTTTTTATAATAAAATTTCAAGTATTAATAATTTATAATCATTTTTATTAATTTATTACTTTTATTATAATTTTATTTCTTCACAGATGTACATATTTCATAAATTACATATTTATAATTGCATTAATGAATCGCGCGAGTTATCTTTTATCTGTATCTTTATTTGGATGAATTATTAATACTCTTTCTAAATATATCTTTTATATTATCTGTGTTATTTCGCTATATTTATGCGATTTATACAATTTAACACTCGCGGGAGGATTAGGTCACCTTGTCGACGCGACGACAAACTCTCTCTCTCTCTCTCTCTTTTGTTTTCATTCCATTTCCCCTTGTCCTATCTACCTACAATAGCACACAGCAGTAGACGTATTTCCATTTCGATCGCGGTGTGCCTAATTTCGCGTGTATCTGCGAATGACGTCGCGTATGTGTTTCAACCCTCGAGCTCGTATGCAGGATACGCACTTTGTAGCCCGGCGAGGATTTGCTTTCGGGTCAGCGAGCGAACGTGCGATCGAAATGTCAGGTGAGTAGCCGCCCTCTTGCGGTCAATAAGAGTTCCCTGCCGAAGCCGTGCCGAAGATAAGACGAACCGAGAGAGAAAGACGCGGAACCTTTGATCGAACGAGCGATAAAATCGCCTCGAACGATCCGCCCCGCGAATTCTGTCTCGAGACGAGCGAACGTAGGCTACGCGAGATCGTTTCTGAATAACGGCGAGATAGCGATATCACAAGGAGAAGGCTCTAAACCTCCAAGTTGGAGTTGACTTGGAGGCGATATCGAGGATATTTAACTCGTCCCAATCTCAAAATTTCGCCGCAAGATATTTATCGTTAACCTATTTATTAAGGCAGCCATTATCGGCATTATTTCTCTCGAGTTCAAGCCAGAAAAAATTTTCGGGGCATTTTACAATAGTACGAATTTTTTAAATTAATTCTTGGGAGAAATTCTTGAAATATGAATTGGAGTTTATATGTATGAGTAGCATTAATCACGTTTTAATAAGATTTTCATTGCCTCCTTTCTGGCTCGCAAAATACGTGTATTAGAGGCGAAACGAGAGACGATAAAGCGATTCTCGTTTCTCTCAAGATTATCGGTACGACAGAGTTGACGTTGGAGCGACTCGAGACAAGCCAGGGTCGCGGAATTCCAGTAATTTTTGCTTGATTACTCGAGATCCGCCATTAGAGGCGCGCGACGGTGCGGCAAAAGGCGCTCTCGTAGTTAAGGCCGATCTTAACTACGTCGTGGGACGATGCATGGTCGAGTGTCGCCGCCTCGGTGCACCTCGCGTTGTAATCTACGCGATCGGACTTTCTAGAAGCCGAGGTATAATTTTTAGCCTCCAGATATCATGAACAATCTTGCGCGAAAATTCCACATTCAACGAATGTGGGCAAAAATTCTCGCTAGAGATAGCGAATCATGCACCCAGTTGTAAATAATTAATGCATCAAGAGTTTTTTAAACCTACAACACAATGATATGTCGTCACGCATATACAATATATTTTATAAATACAAAAAAAGTTATATCTTTTTTAATGATATCTTTTATTGATAAGGAAACAAACTTGTGCATATAATATTTCTCTCTTTTTCTTTTATGTTACTGTTTTATTTAAAATACTCGCGATTAGTTGGTTACTTATGTTTCTGTAAAGTACATGGACTTTGTGAAAGCTCGATTATCAATGCTATTTTACTACATTTTTCTCTCTCTCGCGGTCCTAGTTATTTATAATACTTATCAACACCAAGTTGTCGATATTTTTTCACTGATAACATGTATTCCGATGATATCTTGGAACTGTGAACTATTCAAAATAGAAACATTCGATCGACAGATGTGGTGTATAATTGATATATAGCAGTACTTTATTGAGTATCGAATATTTTTGTTTCTTTTTTTTCGTTGTATAAAAAGTATTTACATTTTCGGCGAAATCAACGATTCGATCGATGAAAATTACGATTGACTGGTATTGTTATGTTACGTATTGTTGAAATAATAAACCACGAAACACGTTATTTAGATTCGAAAAGAAAAATAAATACTCATTTTATAATGTTCGCGGATGGTGAAATTGTGTATTCGCTACTTAATATTATTTGTGAATGTATTATTTAGAGGAGAATCAATATTTATAAAAGAATACGGTATAAGTGGTTAAATAAATCGTATTGAAATATGCTAATAAGTTTTGCAAGCTTAGTAATGAGATAACTAGTTATGGTCGTTTCGTGTATTTACATAAACGCTCATTCATACGTGGAATAAAGGCACGGCATTCCATCAAATAATTAAAAATGTTCCAATGATATCTTCGTCATTCATGACAGAGCTCGGTAGCGCGATAATAGAGAGCGATCATTCGCGCTTATTTATTTCATGTCATGGTCAAAGCCTCCGAGGGTCAAAGACATCAGGTTCGTCGAGTATCATGCGTCGAGCGATGAAATATGTTCTTCGAAACTCAATGACCGGTGATTATCAGTGGAAAAAATCGTTGGATTGCATTTTGAACAAATTTTTTTACAATGAGGTATATTCGAAAAGCCTGATTCTGTTCTGTGATAATATTAAGTAACGATAATAAATCAATTGATCAAACTCTGAAATTAATTCAAACTTTACGACAGATATTTTAATATTTGATATTTGTATTTCTTTTAAAGTGCAATGATACATAATTCTGTTTATTTTATAGAAGCATAAATATAAATTAAATAAGTAAATTATTATTTACTTAAATTATTTTTTTTGTATTTATAAAATAGATAGCAATTTTTTTTAAATATGTATCTAAAGTTTTTACAGGAGTTTTCTCATGTTCAAAATTCGAATTATTTAATATTTACATAATGACATTATTCTTGATGAAATCTAGTCTTTTGATATTATCACTTATTTTTCTCTTTAGCGTAGCTGTACAATAGATAAAAACTCATTTTATCAGAATGTGTGAAAATGCAAGAAAAGTCATTCTGAATCGCTTGCACAATTAGTACAAGATATAGTCCTTGTTCTCAGAATAAATTACGCAATATCTCGCATCTTCTCGTAAATTCTCGTATAATTTGTCGTGTTACGAATACCTTATTCGTTGCTATTATCATAATGCTTGCCTTCAATGTCACTGGAGCACAGATCGATATTCGCGAGCGTACGAGAAACGTAGTTTATACGGAAGAATGTAGGAATTATACGTTTTCGAAGCGAAATCGCGATACCGGATATTGAACAACTTAGTTTACGTAACTTCGGTCTTTAATTGGAATTGTGTTTTCACTTTCATTTTATATCGACATTTTCGATGATGTCGCTTTTATTTCATCTATGATTATGCTACAATAATTTAAATGCCACGACAAGGTCGATTCCAATCTGAACAAGTACACAATCTGAAACTTGTGAAAAATTATGACGGGAATAGTATTATGTGCATAAGCGAGAGTTAAATAAATTAAAACATATTTACTAAATATCAATAAAATTTAGTTGACAACGTCGCTTAAATTAATTGTTAAAGCGCATAGAAATAATATAAAAAATTGTTATTTGTTTATACTCGAGAAAGAGAGGTAACAATATTTTTAATTAAGACTAGAAAAAATGTTTCCAATTAATTTTTTTTTTTCGTAAAATTGTAAAATGTACCGTGCGGATCAAATAAATTGTACAGATGACAATTGATTTAATATAAAACTATGTATACGTAAATGTACGCAATAAACAAACATTGCGTTTTATACCTCTGACTGATGTGTAGAAAAGAAAATAAAATTATTTTTTTATTTCCGTGTATTTCATAAAATACGTAGATCAATTGTGCACAAGTTAAGGAAGAGTTTCTAATTCACATGAACAATTCAATGTATACGATTGAATAAAAAAATTCTGATTTAATAATCTTAATTAATCTTAATGACATATAAATGAATGAATGAAAAGTTGCTAATTTTGCTTATAAATAAATTATCATTACGTCATGAAGCACATGTTGATAGGTCAGTTTAACAAAATACACATATATTTTTATCTGATTTTCACATGTGTTTCTATATTAGATGTATAATATTTCCTTATCATAAATATTATCGCGTATCAATACGTTATCTTGATGATTTAGAGAACCGATGGTTATATATATACATACATATGTATAAAACTGATGTAATATCATATATATAAAATACATATAAAAGCGATTATTGAGTAAATAACGATCTGGATACACATGTAAAACATGTACGAGCGATATGTAACTGTTTTCTCTCTCTTTCTCTATGTATCTATCCATTTCTATATATGTATATATCAATCGTACACCCATATTCATTCATAAAGTATGCTATAGTAGCGGCAGAAACGAAATGTCTCGTGGGTAATACGAATTCCAGGCATTATTTATCATTGTCCAGTTTTCATATTTTCGCAACAATTTATGTCGCTTAACGCACGCGCTTTTCCGCATAAATAATAATAATCGACATTCATATAAGCGATACGTGCGCCGATAACGCACCAAACACGCATGAAAATCTCGGTATTGTTTATAAAATGCATAATTACAATTTGCTGCGTACGATCTTTTTCTACCGTTTTAAAAGTAAATTTAAAAGATATATATTTACATTCAAAAATTGATATATACGTGTACTATTTATAACGTAATTACCGTATGAATGCATAAGAATTTTAAGAAAAAAAAACAAAAAAAAACAGAAACTTGAAATAATGACATAGATTCCACGAGTCCCCTTCTTTAATGCGCTCTCTGTTTGAATTAAACGAGTGTTACATTCGAAAATCGAAAACGCGCCGTTTTCCCGTGTAAAGCTCTCGTCGAGTTGCACGTCGGTCGTCGCATTACGAGACAAGTTCTTTGCATTCTTCGTCGCTTCGTCGAGTTCCCGGACTCCCGGAGCAATGGGATCTGCACTCGCGCTAATTATCCAGGTCCTCCATTAAAGCTCCGGCAGAACTTACTTCGGCGACGCATCGAGCAGAAGAGGGGGAGGGGAGGGGAGGAGGGGGGGCCTGCCAGGCCACCGCCTGTCCTTCCGGTGCAACAACCCGGAATGCCTTCCAGCGCAGCAGAACTCGTCTTCAAACGACGTCCGCGTCTCGGGCGCGTCGCTACGTTACGAGAGCGCCACGTCCCCGCGCGCGTTCCCCTTCCCCTTCCCCTCCACCCCCTCGCCTATCCTTCGCTCACCCTCTATCCTCCGATATACCAATTCCGCTCGGTGCTTCGCGATGGAACGTGAACTCGCCTTCTCCTCTTTCTCCTCCCGCTTCGCCTCCCTCCGCTCCCCCCTGTGCCCGGCCTGTCTCGCGCATAGCGATTCAACGGAGAGAGGACCGGCTAGCGGTGCCATGGCGGAAGAAAGAGCGAGAGGGAGAACGGGAGAACCGGTGCGAGAAAGCAGATACGGAGCGCGGGACGGAGATGGATTGATACGCGGTGCGGTGGAGAAAGATGGAAAGAGAGGGAGAGGGAGCGAGGGAAACAGCCGGAGGGACGTAGAACGTGAACCGATGCGGCTGTCGCGAGAGGACGAGGCGTTGCGAGGAAGGAAAGGGAAGGGAAGGGAGGGGAAGGGAGAGGAAGAGAGCGGAGAGGACCCGCTCTCCGAGTGTCAGGAACGAAACGAGGGAGGAGGAAGAAGCCGGCTGCGGTATAGAGCGACGGAGAAAGAAGCGGGCGAATCGAGATAACGAGTGCAACGGAGAGAGCGAGGAAGGGAGAGAGAAGGAGATGGCGATACGCAGAACCGAGGGACGTGGGTAGAGATAGAACCCGAAGAGTGGTAGCGCGTGCTCACAAACTCAACCAGCGCCTCGTCGTCATTGCTGCCTCCTCCTCGCTACTCTCTCTCTCTCTCTCTCTCTCTCTCTATCTCCATCTATCTATCTTTCTCTCTATACCATTCCTTCATCCCCTTGCTTCGTCTCCTGTGCCCCATCCGCCACCCATCCGCCCTTCGCCACGTCGCCCTCTGTGGTGTCCGCCTAACCCCCTCCCCACTCGCCCCTCTCGCCGTTCGCCCTCGATGCTGCCTCTAGCGCCGCGCAATCCCCCGCTGCCCCCCCGCCTGTCCACCCACAGGCCCGCGAAACCGCTCGTTGCCGTACCACCGAGCCACCCCACGTACCGACTCCCCTATTACCCGGCCGTCTCCGATCCTCTCTCCCTTCGCCTGCCATCCCTCTGCCTGCCTGCCTGCCTGCCTGCCTGCTGGCCGACTCCTCTTCGCTTTGCGCGACTCCGCTCTCGGTCTCTTCTTCTCTCTTCCGACTGCCGTCCCCATTGCGGCCCTCGCTCCCGTCTCCCCCCCCCCCCCCGCTTGCCGCCCCTTGTCCTGCCGCTGCCTCGCGACGCCCGGCGTCACCCCCTTCGGGCAACCAGCACACCCGAAAGCCGTGGAACACGACAGGCAGCTCCGCGATTATCTTTTGTCCGATCGTATGTCGCGCGTGTATGCGTGCGAGGGGATGAGGGAGACGGAGAAAGGACGTGTGAGAGAGGACAGCAATTTAGAAGCAATATAATAGAACAAAATGGAATAGAAATTGTTCTCTCGAAAGTGTTTTACAGGAGAAAAATAATAATCAAACACGCGGCTCTCCGACATAAGCATATATCCGTCCTCGTTTAACTTTATCTCGCTTTAACATACGACGCTAATTCGCTAAAAAAAGGGAGAGGATGAGCAGCGCGATAATGACTTGAAAAATCCAAATAAATTTCACGTTTCTCTTTGAATCTAGCGAGCCGAAGAAGTGGGATTTTTCGAGATTTATTAATAGACTACTCGGAGAACCCGACGATTAGTTAATAATAATGATAGATAATTGTCGGTGATTCATTTTCTATACCCTTCTCGACGATTGCGAGTCGAGTCCCTTGATCTCGACGATACAGAGCGATACTTTGTGCGCGATGCGTACGTCGAACGGCGGACTGGAATTTTACGCGCTTCCGCGGGGGGAGGGGGGGGGGAGCGGCAGGCGAGATGCGATATCGAGAGCGGTTTCCACAGAGGAAAGCATGCGTAGATCTCGCCGATATTCACAGGGTGAAAGGGACTGTGTGTGCGCGCGTTCGGTTGCTTTGTGTGCCGCGTCCGTCTGTGCCGTGTTCCCGAGAACGCCCTTCGGCTAGGGCGAGGTTCCCGCTTTGTAACGCCGGTGATTTCGAATCGATCGCTCCGCTCCTTATATTTCGTAGGAAATTTTTTCCGAAACGACGATGGGAAATGGATTGCGAGAGATCGCGAACGAGATACGAAAATTACAACTTGAACGTGAAATCGTCGCTCGGATTCGTTGAATAATTTTTATTGGCACACGTGGCTCGGTTTGTTGCGTTACGTAAATTCTGTTATCAATATTTCGATGAAACATTTTAATTTTGTTACGTATGTGCGAGCGCGAGTCGCACAATGAGCGCATAAACTCCATTTATAACTCCAAGAGTTTCTTTTTTTAATTCACGTAGTTACTTTATATAATAAAATCACAAAATAAAAAGCGTTTTCTTTTTTGGCAAAATTTCAACTCTGGCTTTTTAAATATTTACTTGATAATTTGCATAATACGCAGATAATGTCGAGCATTATTTACACGGTCGCGTGTATGGGTTACAAAATAATTGTATTCTCTTAACTTTACCGGCTCAAAATAAACCGACATAAGTACATGAAATGTTTGCGAAATACAAAAGCAATTACATACATCTCAATTTTAACAAATAATTATATATACATGTATATATATAATTTACATTTCAGAAAACCGGATACACACGCGTGTCGAATGTTTCTATATTATTAACGCAAAAGCAAGAACAAAGATAAACAAAATTAAATATTCGAGATACATATTGCTTTCTGAGATTGCACATATTCAAATTTTTAAACTTTTGCATACTAATTTAATTTTGAGATTCAGTATATTTCACATACAAAATAGCGCGAAATTTTCAAATTCGCGCAAACTATTAAATGAGTGGACTTAAACTATAAATTATATAAAATGAAAATCCATATTTAAATTAATTAATTAATTTTAATTACGTGTGCGAACGCATCGTTATCTTTATTTTTCCGATTCTTTCTTAAGGAAATCTTATCGATAGTATGACGCATATTTCGTTGACGTAACAACCCGCATCCGTACGATATGTACCTCATTGCTGCTGCGATAACTATAACAATTATGCGGTATATCTGCCACTTCTCACTTTGGTTTCCTCTTTTTTCAGGTGAAGTCGAGCGACGATTGAAGGATCAACGCTACCATCGATCTTGCTGCATTATTCGGATATGCCACGATGGAATTCGAGATAGAAATTAGGTATGTGAAAATAATTACATATTTCGTGAATTATTTACATAAAAGGTTTATCAAAGCATGAGTTTTCAGACTAGAATGCGAGATAATTAAGCGCTGCATCGCGCGATTGCCCTCTAGTTTATTTTCCGATAAAAAAAAGAAGGGTGAAAATGCAATGTGCGATTCCTTCAACGGATAATTAAAATGAGACGTAAAATGCGATTATTACCGTGTGGAATATCGTAATGCCGCAATAATATGAAACAAACACGGAAACATGAAACTGTTTAAATAACGCAAGTTTTTCAATAAACGTGAGTGATAAATAAAACGAAATTATTATCGCGCATATCCGCATCGTTAGATTACATTATATGATACATTTCTGTGCAAGAGTAGAGTTTGATCGTTATAAAATCTTGGTAACAATTTTTTTTCGCGCGGGCTTTTTTATTATCCTTGTTCTTCTCTGCGTTTTATCCTGCACGTGGCAGACTGGATTCCGGAATTTGGTGGATTTCGGGAGGAGGGGGGAGTTATATACGCGGCGGACACGTTATCGGCAGTGGCTTTCGAGCCGACGGTGTATTCAATCGAATCGGAACTGTGTATTTCCATAGCGCTGTTTTATTCGACAACGATCTGCATGACGAGGGAGATTCGAAAGTAATGAAAATTGATAGCGTCTTTAACATGTTTAATATTCGCGCGGACACATACACGCATGATATGATACGACTTTATTTATATTAAATTTCTGAAATGTCTCAAATGGCATAAATCGAGGAAAATATTTTCGATTGCACGCGGTGAAACTTCAAATTGAATAATTCAGTGATAATTGTTGCCTTATCGTTTATTACATTTAATTAATTTTCACGAACGGAAATTTATCGCGACGAATTTTTATTATGATTATTCCAGTTAATGGAAATCATTAATATTTGCGATATACTATCGATTATTTGTCCAAACGAAATTAAGTTTGTCTCAATCGCGTTGCGAAAATGTCGAATCTTTTGGATTCACAATCAAGCAATATCCGGTAAAATTCGCTTGTGTTATCGATACAACGGGTTTTCGGACGATATCATGGATATTGGAGTATCGTTGTAGTGTTTTTTCTATGAAACAAGTGGTATTCGGTGTGACGTAAAATTCACATCACAAACGGTGGATGTAGACAAATTTCATCTGACGCGCGAGATGTGATTCGTTCGATTCGTGTGACAAACGTTTGCAAACATTATTAAACAAATTAAATGTTACTGTCCACTATGAAAAAGAGAGAGATCATTTAGCTTCATTGAAATAATTTAATGCTTTATATATCTAATGTGATGCAAATTTCAAACTAAATTGTTGATATTTTCTCCTTCCTTTTCCGGTTTCCGATATATTCATTATTTTATTTTAAAATAAAAAAATGACAAAGTATTGCATGATTCATTTTACAAGATTTTTAAGAGAGAAAATACATGACAAGAAATTTTATTATTAAATTGATTTTACATATAATTGTGTAAAATCGAAAATAACTCTTGTTACGTATATCTTGTAATTAGAAATATATATATTTAAAAAAAAATATAGTAGTAATTTATTTTTGGCGGTAAACGCGCAATATTGTATAATCCGCAAAGTGTAATTGTGCATCTATCGATTTGCAGAAATTAAAATTTTCTCGCGAGATGGACAAAGTTTTACATTTGACGTATGATGGCTGGAATGTACCTGAAATGTACGGTAAAGTTTTCGACGAAAAAGCTATTTCTAAAAACTATGCGGCTGATAGAACATGTTTCGCAAACATCTCCAGACCGCTTTCGCGTATTTCTATATTTCGGTTATGTGCATCAATGCATGCGGAATACAATTTGACCGCTTCAAAAATACTGACGTGAAGCATGTAATATTAAAACTTTGAATTTTTTGCTCGTTTCTATCCGTAAATAGCATCGGTATACCCTAAAATAAAATAACACGCGAAAAGGTTCGAGTTTTAATCACCTCCTGTAATAAAAACTCATCGAGAGCTTAGAACATTGTTCGGACTCGAGCAACTCATAATTTTTATCGCGTCCGATATATTCGGTAGTTCGGTAGGTGACGTGAGCGATCTTAGAAATTTCTAAAAAATTATCATTTTAATTATCTTATCGACAAACTCTCTCGCGGCATCTTAGATTAACGCACCTCGATGGTGATAAAACGAATGCGGCTCGTCGAAGACACTCTTTGCACGCGGAATTGAACTTGGGGCGCGGATCGAATAAATCGACACGATGACGTCAACGGACAATTCCGTCTCTTACTGCATACACGCATAGATACGTGGCTGCTGATTGCAGCGCGCGCATGCACGGCACCTTGCGCGGCGGTGGCCACGAGAACTCGTCGCCGGAATGAGTCAACGCCGGCACGTTTCCTCGACGATGATCGAAGCCACCCACGCTTTCTGCTCGCGCCCGTCAGTTTTCTTGCCTCGGCGCGTCAAATCGCACGTTACAAAACGAGCGATATGTAGGCCGCGCCATTACGTCGCGCTGCGTTGCATCGCGTTGCATTGCGTTGCGGTATCTGCGAGCTACGTGCGAACGTCACTCCTAGATGTGAATAGAGGTGCGAATATTTTCTCACGTGGACGTGATGATCTCGCACATTTTCGTTGTTCAATCTCGACGCGTTCTAAGAATATCTCGAGTGTTGGTATATGGAGATGTTCGAACCATTGAAGAATAGCGCATAAGCCATTTTCTCACTTCGTGTCGAGAAGCTTGTGTGCGAAAGAAATTTGCAATGCTGTAAAGGTCAGTTTTACAGGAGTAGTTTTCGATCATGTGTGAAGAGAAAAATGAATATAAATTTAACTCTTATCAAGAAGTTTGATTTACATCTATTTGTCTCTGGTAACTTTTTTTATCTTTGATTCTTTATCTTTTCCTCCCCCTTCTTCTCTTTCTCTCATTCACCGGATTCACTTAATCCTCTTGCATTTTCATGTTTTCCCCTTATTTAAACTTCAGCAAATGTACATTCTATCTTTTTGTGTATATTAAAGCAAATTTGTCGGGGATCGTTAGCGATGAAAACAAGAGAGATAAATTTTGTTTCTTAATTTTTTTCTACACTGTGTATCGATATTGCCAGGCATTAATGTAAATATCGAGTCGAGAGATAATATGTCGATATGTTTAACACCTTCACTTACTTTATTCTTTCGGATTACTTTAGGATCGATAGCTTTGTCCTTCCGGCAATCATTGGAGACGATATCGCATAACAATGGCGTGACACGCCATTAATTTAAGAGAACGATGAAATTCTTGCCGTTGGAAGGATCGTGTCACACAGCGCGGGCGAGAATAGATATATCCCGATAATAGAACGATACAGCACACGCGGGTCTCGCTGCCGCTGGACACGTTTGATTTACAACCCGCGTTCTGCGTCGCGTTATTTATTCGGCATCTATGCAAATTTTATTGTTCTTGCTCTTTGTTCGGTCAGCACACTCGTTCCAAATCTCTCTCTCTCTCTTCCCCTCTCTCTTTCTCTCTGATTCTCGCATCGGTGAATGGTTTTTAAAATTCGCATCTCGTGCGTATCACTATATCCTCATCGATTCGATGCGAATGGAATGCATCATCGATTCGGATTTGTTTTTCGGAATATCCAGAAGAAAGTTTGCGCTATACCGACCCGGTGAATTGCGAGATGCACACTGAGAAAAAAATCTGCATTAATTAGATTCAATTAGTATGTCTGTTGGAAAATGGACGAATCGGAATTCCTTTAGGAATTACCAGATGAGTATGATTAACTCCTTCCTGTTAAATTTACCAAATTTTCTTGTAAATAATATTAAATTTACTTAGTTAATATAACAAGGTTTTATAGATCCAACTAGAAAAAAACCAACCAAATCCTTGTAGTAAAATCAATTAAACGTTCTAGTTATGAAAAATCGAGTCTTATTGTGATAACTAAAAATTCTGCTTGGTTTAATCAAACTGTCTTCCATCAGATACGTTTTGTTGATACAATCAAATGATTTTTCTCAGTGCAAGTATCGCAAGATTTGAAATATAGTAACGTGACATTTTACACATTTTGTTGAATGTGTAAAATTAATTATTATTACAAGAAGCAAGTTTGGATCTTGCAAACGAATTAAACTGATCGCGCGTGATGTTCCTTCTCTGATACTTTTCCATAATAAGATTCTAAAAAGTTAACTTGAAACAATTTGCGCGCACTAGGAGAATGAAATACGTGTTTTTCTCCAGTTAATTGTCCCGTTCTATTCACTTTCTTTAATTGAGAAAAATGTAGTAGTAAGTTGAGCCGATTAAAATGGATATTCTTCAACATCTGTTATGCGCGGAATAATATTAACTTTCAACTGCGATTGCGAAATCCGGTCGAGGCACGTACCGGTTATCGAAATGTATATAGTAGAGAAATAATAAACTTTCGTTATACGTTTATAATGAAACGATAAAGTTCGCTTTCGCGCCACTTGATTCGATATTAATCAAAATTTTGTTTTTATTGCGCGAAAAGTCCATAAACGGATAATTTATGTCGTTGATTATGACAATATTCTATAACGTATTACACATCTCGCATCATAAAACATTCGCGCGCCTTTCTCGGCGACGGCTTCAACTTTATGAATTAATTATAGATCTATAATTTATATCGCGATGATTATTTTACGAGTCGCGAGAGAGAGAGACAGAGAGACACTAGATAAATGTTTCGTAACGTCATGTAAAAGCGCTGCGTTTCACGTATGTAACATGAATGTAAAGAAAATTTTACAGCACAGGTTGGTAGAACGAGATTATATTTGTGCCCGGCTATAGCGAGATAGTGTGTACAGAAATTTGGGCCATAAAGGGTTAATTGGTGACACGCGCCGCGCGCATAGTGCATTTACCACGTGCCACCGCGTGGCGATGTATTCTCCGCAACATCCAACGTTAATTCCCTTCGCATCGAAGGTGGACAAGTACTCCATAATGACGGGGCGAATTGAGTTTGAAGTTTCTCAATCGGGAGTAATTCTCGCGCATCGACTCTGATGGTTACGTTCTTCTCTTTCGAAACGATAAAATTGGATATTTGATAACCAGAAAGAATGTAACAAATTGAACCAATATTATTTAGAAACGAATAATATTAATCTAATAATGTTAATTTGAATTAGTGATATTCATCTTTTTTTTATGAAGAAAAATTGCTTTTATCTCAGCAAATATAGTATGTATTTTTTTATAGAGTCTAGTTATATTTAATATAGACATATATGTGTTGCTAGAAAAAAAGAGAATTATTTGATTTTTGATTTATTTTAATTTTGATTGATTTAAATTTTGGAATTTTACTTGTATAATCGATAATTTTATACACAGAGGAATTCTACACATGTATAAAAAATTGTCAATTTTTCAAATACTCTACTTTTAATGTTTTAAATGAAATGTTGAAGATTTCTCTAAAATCTTTTATCTAAATCTTTATTGCCAATTGTTAATAAACGTTTATGAGATATAAACGTTTATCAACATTCTTAAATCTTTGTGACTAATTCTAATATAAGAGCGCTTAATACTTTCATTTTTAATTCCACACGTTCTACATTTTTTACGGTTTTTGAAAAAATAAAAAGTGCTCATCGTTTTAAATTTTAGTATTCATTATTTTTTTATTGTAACACACATATACATGCATACATACAAACAATGCGTACCTAAATAAAACTTAATATATTTGATTTTCGCAAAAATTTGATGAAAAAGATTATTTAAAACTAAAGAGAGAATTTTAATTTATATTAATTACTTGTATTTTTCTTTTGTATTTGCTTTTAACTCATTGAAGACGGTAGCTTTCTCGAATCTGTGCAAATGATAAATGAAATGATAAATGATACCGCATTAACAATGTCTTGTTAAAATGCGTATAACAGAATGGTTAGTTCCGCCCGATTGAACGTTGGATAGTATTGAATCGCTTAATCTCGTTCGAGTACTTCGTCGATTTACTCGAAGCACCCGAGTACTCGGCTCAACCGCAAACCTTGGCTGCATCCAGCATTAATGTAATTTATCTATTATGACATCAATAACTCGATTTTATTTGAATATCGATTGCATTCGCGCGCATAATAAATTTTATCTCGTCGATTAAACCGAAGTCGTTCTCCCGCATTTTTGATAAGATATTTTTATTAAATATTTTTCTGTGTCTTTATTCGGAGAAATTAAAGTTTGATTATGATTAGATTAAAGTACGATGTTACTGAAAATGACACAAAGACTTGTGCGCGCAAATAATAATTTTACCTTTAGATTTTTTTAATGAAATAATCCAATTGTCACGTTTTTCGAATGCCACGTGTAATTTTACTTTTATGAAACTTTAAGTAAGCCACGAGATTCCGCAGTCATGAAACAGATAAGTCCATTCTCTTTTTAAATTCACCGTACATTGTGCCGTTTAAAGTTCTTTTTTTAGACACCATTTCCGTTAAAGTGCTTCACGCAACATTAATTTCGTTTGCGCGTTTTCGACGATCGCTTAAAAATACACGAGATTTCTTCGCGCGAAAATCCAAAAGCGGAGATCGGAAAATCAATATAATTCCGATTCGCTAACATAAAAGAGATTTCGACGATATCGTCTCGCGATAACAAATTCAACTGGCCCGAGAGCATCCATGTCTTTCGAATCCGCGGGAAACACTCGTAATCGAAATATACATATCGGTCTTTCAACCCCAATCGACGAGCGGTGATTATCCGCGCACGATTCTGGCTCGACTCGGTCGAACGAAGCGAGCAGGAGCAAGAGCAAGAGGCGCGCTCGCCGGCGTCTCCGGCGGAAATTATGCCAGAGCTCTCGGTTTTCTTCTCCCGCGACGTTTCTTGGTGTAAACGAACGTCGAGGTAACACTGGGCTTGGTTCGTCGTTACCGCCGCCGTCCATGGCAGTGTGGAACACGCCCCCAGGAACTGCGTTTCTCGTGGGCGACGGCCTGAAATATCGAGCGCCTTGCCCACGTACACACGCGAAAACGATGGTACCCGGACGACGGTCGAGAAAGAGCACGAGTGTGCGGTGAGAGGGACGAGGGGGAGGAGGAGGAGGAGGCAAAAAGAGCGAGCGAGCGAGAGAGAGAAGAGCTCGGGACGGTTAGAGACGAAAGGGGAGAGGAGGAGGGAGGATACCGGTGCGAGGAGAGTAAAGGGAAAGGGGTAGAGGAAGCGAGGTAAGGGGAAAGAACGATCGAGAGGGGTTTCGAGGGATAATTTTCTGCCTTCCCGGTTCGTGTGGCTGGTTGCGCGCGTAGTAGACGAATTCTGGATTCGAGTAAAGCGGAGCGGAGCGCGTTATACGTAGGCTTTAAACGACCTGGAAACGACACGACGCCCGTATTTAGCCTCGCGACGACACATTTTTCCGTTGCACGCGCGGAGATGTTAACCTTTAGTCTTTAACACGAGCGCCGAATGAATTTCCATCGTTTCTTCTTAATTGGCACTCTTAATTAAAGATTATACGTTACGATAAATACGGTGATTGGTACATATTCATTTATGACATTTAATTTGTTGCTTGCTGATAGTGACACGTGCAACTATTCTTAATTGTAATTGAATGTATTTTATATATCTCAATGTAATATACGCCAAGTTTATCAAAATAAGACATGTTAGTCGTGAATGTGAATGTTTGATTGTACCCACTTTTTTATAAGAAAGAAAGAAGGAAATTTCACGCATTTTTGCAAATCATGAATAATTGAATTACGCGCATGAGTTCGTTACTCGTGTTAATGTACAAAAATTTATATACATATTTTATCGCGTTCTTCCTCCACTTTCTCTCGTTATTTTTATTTCTTTTCATTCTTTTAATTTAGTTTTTCTTTTCTGTAGAAAATATAGTTTTCTCTACATAAAGAAACAAAACTCAATAATAATTTTTAAATAAGAAGTTTGTTCTTTTGTCAGGATTTTTTGCTTTATTTTGTAAAATGCCATTTATTTCGTAATCATTTATTATATGTTCTTTTTTTCTCTTAATCATTCTTAAAAATTAAATTATTATTTGATTATTTTTTATAAACTTTTTTGCATTGAATCTCTCACGAATATTTCGTTTAGAATCAAGGTAAATTAAACACTGCTATTATAATTTAGAAAGTATTTAGAAAAAGAGAGAGAGTGATGTGCTATGCATACATATATTGCGTGAATATATACACTATGAAAGAATTAACTCTCCATATTAGCAGCCTAGGGCATCGCAAAGCAAAGAAATCCTGGATCCGCGAGTCTCGAATACGTGGGCTTTATAATATTCCAACGACGCTGACGTGTACCTGGCGACAGTTCCGGCACGTTACGTGTCGAGTACGCGCACTCCTAGGAATTAAATACGTCCGTGACGTTGCGGCGACTTTCGCGCAAGATCTCGCATCAAATATGAGTTATACTTAACGTTCCGTGATGAATTTTATCTGCACAATCGTCGGATTCCACTATGATCATTTAAAATATAAAATATTTAATAGAAAGTAATCATATTTAATCTCAAAATTATATTGAAATTTAGAAGTATAAATATATTAGTAAGCTTCTAAAATGTCTGGAAATCTTGATTTCAATCAATATTAAATAATTTCTAGTTAAGATATCAAAATATGTCTATGAGTATATACATATTTTTTTTCTTTTTTCTTTCTCACTCTTTGTTCGTTCATCACAAGAGTAGTTCTCGTAACCATAATTCGGTGAGCATAGAATGCAAAGCCACGCGATGGTGCTGCAGTAGGGAGTTACGAGACAAGGAAGGAAGGAAGGAGCAAGGGAGGAGAAGGAGAAAAGGAGAAGAAACACACACACGAGAAACGAGAAAGAGCGAGAGGGAGAACGCGATTCTTTTGAACCTCGGCCAAGTTTTGTGACCTGCCAGCCGACCGATTCGGAATCCAGTTGCGGACGATTCCTCGTCTCTACGTCTTTTAACACACACGGTGCGTCATAGTGAACATGCGTGTGTCACGAGCACAGATAGAAGCGTAGCGACAGGCAGAGAGTGAGGGAAGAAGCAAGGACTGAGAAAATATCCGTGTACTCTTATTACGCGTTTGTCCCTGTTCCGTTTAGCGCGCTCGCGAAAACATTCCATTACGCTTTACATTGGTCGAGATGCAGGTGAGACATGCCGCATTGCGCAGGACATCGAGTCTCACGTGTTGGTTTAACTATTCTACCGAAATAAAATTTTATTTATTTTTCCTCTGTGTGTGTGTTAATTCCGGGATTCGTTATATAAATTATTGAAAAAACACTGATATAACTTTATTGGGTAATAAACTCGAATAAAAATCGTTTTGCAAAAATCACGAATATATTTGTACACGTTGCATTTTCGAAAATTATTAACATTTTCATAACGCGAGAGACCTTGTTAAAGGAAGTAATGATTAATTTAGACGAAAGAAGTGATTCGATCAATTTAACGAATAGTTTATCATTTCGTTATAGCCGGTATATAGACTATACCATCCTATCTAGAAACAAACGGAATTAGTTTAACTACAATCAACATTTTTAGTGCATACAAACACAAAGATTGTTACGCGTTACGCGCAGCATGCGTTTTCAGCTGTGAGCGTATAACTGGAATGCGGCGAATGCAGTGTAGAATTCCTTCGTTATTTTAAATTGGAGAGTACACATAGAGTGACGCACTGCAAACCAACGTGGAAAAAGATATAGATATGTTATATGTAATTCTTGCAATGTTGCGTTTGCGTTTCCGACATATTGACTGCTGCAGTGGACAACGCATCGCGTGCATCGTATATAGGGTGATGGAAAACACTTTAATAACAAACTGACGAATTTGAAATTAATTATCGGAATAAAAATCTTAATTGTCAAAGAGAAAAAAATTTAAATCAATACGTTTATAAGGAACGCAAGAAAAAAATATCAAGAATGAGAGAAAGAGAAAATGAATTAATACAACAAATAATTACAGTTAGAAATTAAAAATGAGGTTTTTAGCCGAGTTAATTAAATAAATAATTAAAATTTTATTTTGCAATTAATTTTTAAAGTAAATTTAAATAAAATACAATTTAACACTTGAATGTCGGAATATTTAATGTTGAAAATGACAAAGTTGCGTTGAATTCTCAACGAAGAATTCACTCGAAATACGTCAAAGAATCTGTCATTAAAATACTTTTGATACGATATTTTGTGTAATCCGGTCGAAAATATTTGACGCTTTGGGTGATTCAAATATTCGCAAAAGCGGATGCAAACACGCTGCAAGCATCAAATAGCGCAAATATTATAGACAACAATACAGGATACACAGTGTCAGTTTCAATTAACTTTTTCTATTTTTTACAATCTATATGAAAAAGTTTTTCTTCTCCTTTCTTCTTCTCTATTAAAATCCTTACATCACTCTAGTTTAAATATATTATTAAAAACAGAAATAATATCTTTGCGAGTGCTCTAAATTAAGCTCACATATGTGTAGGGAATTGGAAGTCGATCTTTCATATAACGAAACGTTGAATATTAATATCGGTATTCCACAAAGTGGGTCGTTGAAAGCCGAAATAGTGCTTCTATATGTCGCGATTGAAACGATATTCCCTCAAAGAGATTTAACGCTCGTCCTAATTGCATTTTATCTTGAGTGAGTGAATAAAGAATTTTTCACTTGGAAGTGGTTTGTGGAAAAATAAAAGTTACCCTATTTTACAATCGCGTTTTACCCCCAAATGATAACGATAATTATAATTATGATCTCAAGATTTGTTCAATCTTTTAGATTAAGCAAACTTTCTCTCATAAGTTCTCCAAAGATTAACTTGTAGAATGTAAAGGAAGTAAGTTTTGAAAAAATTTAATAATATCAGAGGTAAATGTAGGAAATAAACAGAGTAAAAATAAACTTCAATTATCTGTCTAATTTACTTTAAAAAAATTCATCAACACATTTTATTTAATATTAATAAATAAAAATAAATGACGTTTCTAAAAGAAATATCTTATTCTCTTTTAATGTCAACTTTACGCATTTATCTTCTCGATTATAATTCTTTCTCGATACATATGTATACACGATTCGGACGGATAAAACGGCAACATTTTACGTAAGCGAAATCGGCCGCAAAATTTGCGAAAATTCCGGCAGATTGTTCCGGCAAAGCGGCATTTAATTTTAGTCCGATCGCGCCTGCAATTGGAATTTAAATTGGGATGCAGAGGAAAAGTAACCCGCTCGCGCACGAACTACGTACGGTTGCCGCTCGTTACGAAACTTCGTTACCTCACCGTGAATATTTTCAACCCCGAAGATCCCTGTTGGCCCTTGGGCGAATCCATTAAAGGTAAAAGCTCCTCTCGTTTACATCTGCCGCCGTTTGTCCCGGATCGCCCCGTGTCTCCTCGCGTTACAATTCCCCTCTCCTCCCCCCCTCCCCCGAAGAGAGCAGCTGCTTAGCGAACGATGCACTCGCGACAGTCGGATGTAATTGTCATCCGTTGCACTGCGTTGCAACAGTGAATTTTCGACCTTCGTGCGCTCCCTTGTGGCATTTTTTAGCTTGTGAAATGATAAGAATTAAAATACAACGAAACACAAGAATAAAAGAGAAGCAAAGTGTAATGTTACTTTTCAACTTGTTTCACTAAATTATTACATATCCGTTAATTTTAGTTTCTTTAAAAAATATATCTGTATTTTGATGACATATTGATGACAGATTTATCTTTGTGTCCTTCTTGTACATAAAGTACTAGTTTCCTCATCAATGTTATGTTTGTGTACAAATTCTTTGCCTTACAAATTCAATAAAGATTTCAAAGTGCTCAATTTTAAACGGCTACGACATAAAAGAAAATATAAAAGAATAGTAGACAATCCGGAAACGGCACGGAGAAGTCGGTCTGATTAACTGAGAGGTAGTTTAGAAGCGAGCTGAACCGAACATAAGCTTCGTAATCGCATCGAAACTTGAAAACGCTGCTCACATTGCACGCTAGTCACAATGACTTTTCTTTACCGTACGACAGCAACGACATTGTCTCGTTGGTCTACGGCACATTACGGACGACGGAACATCCGCCTTTTTCTTCGGAACTTTTCGTTACATAAAACGTCAATGAAAATTTATGTCGATAAAATAATGTAATTTCGCGGTCTTCCAATTAAATTCATCCAGATTCATCGATAAAAATTTCCATATCTAGAGAACAGCAAATTTTGATCGCACTATGCATATCAGATTAAGTAATATTTATACCGAGAACAATAGCGTGGAAATTGAAATGATACGAGTTAAAAATAATCCGTGCTATAATGACAATCTCGCTAAATGTCACTCATTGTTAATTCTGTCTAATACGAGATGCAATTAAAATTATTTATAGTTTGAAACGACAATCTCCATATATATATGATATATATGATATATATTGGTATTGCATACGTATTTGAATCTAATACATTGTTATGAAATGATATTCAACACGTAGGAAAAAGAGGTAATGTCACGATTTCATCTCATCATAAAGCTATTGAAAATATTTGAATTGATAACTCTTGGCAAATCAATCTTGTTCGAGGATCGATCAAGTGAGGTGCGATAAAAGTCTGCGATAGAAACTATTATAGCGCACTTGCGAGAGATAAACCGAGATAATTCTCTCAGAGAACGCATTGCGAGTAAGTTTAGCGTTTCGCATTACCGTACACGCACGCATACATCCGACACTCGCTCATAGATATATGCACACATACATACGCACGACACACCGGGAAAGTCGGTCCAACCGTATGCCGAGTTCGTAAGCCACGTGGTGATACCTATGTCGGTTTCCGTGCCGCGATGTAATGTATACGTTGATTCCCCTCTTTTGCAACGAGTGCGCATTGCACTTAATCTCGTTAATTCCGCGTCCTTATTCGGGATATTAAAAAATCGCAGATAGGTATTCGAATGACAGATACAAGAGTAATACTCTGTGTAAATTTCACACCAGATTAATTTATAAAGCCACTTCCTTTCGAATTTATCTTCGCAATTTATTTCTTTCGAGAGAGAATTTCAAAGTTGGAATTTTTATTGCATTTGTGCGAGTTTGGATATAAATAGGAAATAAAAAAAAAATCGTAAAGTAAAATGATAAAAAAAATCTTTATTACGTATATTAACATATTAATCAGAAAATTAATCTATATTTTATTTATTTATCTTGTTTTGGAATTGTTTAAAAATTCGCTCGAATGATTTCAAGTGTCACAATTTTGCCACATTTTGGAATAATTATTCGCGATAATTTCGTTCAACGATTACACTTATATCACGAGAAAGCTTCTCGTTCAAATTCAAATTTCGAGAAAACATCGCCTCGGAGGAACGAGTAATATTCTACATCGCGTAACGCGCTTTTTCCTATTTATCCGAGTAATCTATGCGAAAAATCTCGACGATTCAGTATTGATCGTAACGATTACGTGGAAATCGCACAGTGTTCTGTGGAAAACTCGTTTGCAAGCGGAGGCAAGCGGGACCATTCTTTATCTAGCAACGGGTAGCATCTGTGACGAGCATAACTAATCATTTTCATAATTCATCGCTGACCTCCCA
Organism: Camponotus vicinus; assembly: GCF_025532165.1. Taxonomy (NCBI): domain Eukaryota; kingdom Metazoa; phylum Arthropoda; class Insecta; order Hymenoptera; family Formicidae; genus Camponotus; species Camponotus vicinus. The sequence continues at coordinate 9,048,409 of NW_028141947.1, forward strand.
TCTGTTTACCTCGTTCGAGTATTGCACACCCGTTCGAAAATGTGCAGCCGTTGTAATTACGTACAAAATGTTCCAGAATGTAAATTCTATGGTATATATGAAATCGCGTTTTTCTTAACGCAAATTTAGAGAGCTCTCGTTTGTTGCAAATTTTGTGCATCAAATATCTTGACAATCAAATTTTAAAAATAATATATCAATGCATCACTATGCTATTGTTAATCTCCTAATAATTCTCGGTTATTTATTTCGCGCGAATAATTAAAAAGACAGAGAGTTTTGAAGAGATATTCTCTCTATAAATTTATCGGTAATATATACATGTCAAGTTACGTAATACGTACACACACCGCGTGTACGTTACGCATCAATAAATTTCTATCGACTTCATAGCGTATCGAGAGAAACACTCTCGCAGGACGTAAAATCGTAGAAAGCCACGTCAAAACTCGCTCAAACTGGCACTTGGAATATAAAGGATGTTTTTCGATAGAATTTTCATATTCTGTATATAAAATACAGACGCGAAATACATGCATGGTCGTAAAAAATGCCGGGACACGTTCTAGAAGAGTTATACTCCGCGTTTGTCATACATACATGTCTAGTTTGAATTTTGCGCTTACGTTTGGCGATGATTTTAACGCGCGACACGAGGGGGGGTGCGCAATTATTTCGCGATGACGTTCGCGATGCACGCACGGTGTATCGGATGCGGTCGGGCGCGCGCAAATCGATATTTACCGGCCGAATGCCGGATACCGGGGGGGCGAGTTTTCGGTGCGTCAATGCGGGGGAGATGTACGAGAAATTTGGAATTCGCCCGATGTAATAATCGAAGAGCCCTGCGTGATATCCCGCACGTACGCGGTTTCATTATCCGGATTGGACAAACGGCTGCAGCGACGGTGATGGCCGGCGTTGGGCTCGTGAATTCGCTCGCCGCTATATCCAGGTTAATTCCGAGTTTCCGTGACGCGAGTGCGTTTCAGAAGAATTATGCATACGTACGACACTTGTAACGGATATCGCGGGGGCGCACGAGATATTCCCGTGTATTCGCGGCGAAATCTAATTCGCATTCCGCGTGCAAAACCCTTACATTTTTTAAGCGCGCCAAATTTTTTATCCGAGGGAAGAGAAGGGCTTTATATATTTTAGATTAATTGCGCGTGAGTTTTGAAACCAAAAAATTCATATTCTAAAGAAAATACAGCCATTGAGGACAATCGCTAGCTGAAATGGAGAAGTTGGAGTTTTTTTTTATTCGTTACACTCTTCATTTAAATTTTATTATAGAGAATGCGAGTACATTGGTCTTTAAACATTCTAATGCATATTTATATTTTTTAATTTGTGTAGTGAATAAGTGTTTTTTTTTACCATTTTTTAAATCCTTCAATAATATGCAGTAAAAATATTATGTATTTTTAATTAATAAATAATTTAATTATGCGATGAATGAAATATAAATGTGCATATTTTTACTGCGAGCTACACTGCATGTGTTAATTAAGTGACATGAGGATGTTATACATACAGCATCTGGTTATCTCAATAGAAACACATCAAGTAATCGTTTCGAGATTAATTTCTGACGCGAAGACATTAGAGGAAAAATTATCATTGCTCTCATTAAAGACATTGTTATTTTTTCATATGCAATTCTAGCAAATCGCATATAAAATTCAACAACAGTAAAACATGTTTGTGAATTGTTAATAATATCATCTAATAAAATCATGTATAATCGAGAGAAAGAATGTTTCTTTTTCTTATCTTATAACGAAATTCCAATAATATATATAAAACTTCTGTATTTCTTTCGAGGATGACAAGAGCGATTTAAACGTGGAAAAAAATTAATATGACAACGTTGATTTATATTTACGGGGTGATGACGTTAAATCGCATCGTTAATCGCGCGTAATCGATCATTAGGATCGACTGCCGCGTTCCCCGATACAATTTCGTTATCTCGGTCAGATCACCGGTGACAGGAGGATAATGAACTTACAGCGGTTGTCAAACTATCCGATATACACAATCGCATTCGCTGGTATCAAAACCTGTTTTGCGCATACGCATTGATATCTTACGCAAATTAGATCAAGTTCAGCGCAAACTGTGTATCTAATCAATGATCGTTTCGATGTAATTGTGTTGATAAATAACCGAAAGATTTATTATCAACGCTTTCTTTCGTTGATTCTGAATATTGAGTCTATGGATTGAAAAAAAAAATATATAAATGTCAAAATTATATTAAAATATTTTTTCCCAGTAAAACATTATCTCCCAAGAAATACACAAGGTTTAATTGCAATTGTGGTTTGGAATATTTCAGTATATTTGTACATCGAAAGAAATATGTATATTCATGTGTACATATATCCATATGTATTTGGTAGACATACCGGATCTCGATAATCTAAAATCTTCAGATTTAGAGAGGCACTCAATTACGATATGAAAATGAAGCAGATCATGTATTTCAACCGTATTATTCAGAATGAATATACAATTTGCGGTTGAATCGGATTTTCCATGACGCGAGCGAATGTCATCGCGACGTCATCGCGTTTCTACGAAACGCCTGTGTGCGTGCGTGCGTGCGTTTATGCGTTTATGCCGCATATTCGCGAAAAGAGGAGGGATACATGTGAAAGAGAGAGGATGGATAGGTAACGGAATTACGGCGGAATCGGGTTTTACGCAATTCGATTCGTTCGCAGTGCGCGAGATATGTACACGACATATAAACGTCATCGTGCGCGGACGCACTTATGCACGCACGCATGATCTTCGGCATCTCGCTACCGCGAGTCTGCAGATGCCGTCAGATATGGTCGTAAAAGTTTTATTTACTCGTTTACTATCGGTCCTAAAAAGCGCGGTAAATACTCGGATCTGTAATTACGCCGATAAAATCCAAAATGCGACACGATAAATGCATAGTTTCTTCGTTTTTTTGCTTTTTTAATAACACTAGAATTCATGATGTAACATAACATGATGAATTAATTATGTGAGTCTGTCTAGATCCGCTGATAGCGTATCTAGAATCGTCAAGACGAACATATCAGCTTCACGAATGTCGTCGAAAGTCGCTTTGAATCGCTTTGACGAGAATAATTTATTCAAAGTTTCGTTATCGAAACTATTCGTACGAGACATGGAATTTCGCAAAACGGATATCGGTCTCCGTAATCGAGAAGTGTCTGTCCGGCATGATGCGAAAATCGGCGCGCTTCTTCGTTAAACGCTCTTTACATACCGATTGAGTAACAACAAGTTTCACCGTCCGTGGACGCAAGAGCTCGTAACGATACGATTGGACGGAAATGGCGGATCTCCATCTTTTCCTTTCTTCTTTTTCTTTTAAGAAGACAGGGCGACTCGCTCCGACGACTTTTCGTTACGCCTCGCGAACATCTCTTGACAAGACAAGACAAGTCCTTGTGAATTGTGTGTGTCCGCCCTATAACAATTAATCGTAACTGTAAAATCAAACTTTGCTCGATGCAATTATTCGATATGGGTAAATATATTGAAAATGATAAATCGGAAAAATTACATATTTTCGTAGAGATACACTAATAATTATATATATAATTATTTTTTCGTGCTTTAATTAATACACTTATTGCCAAGAAAATATATTTGATCGATTGTTTCAAAATATTCAACACATTTTGTGTAAAGAATAATAATATATTTCACAATTAAATGTTTCTTGCATTGTATGCTAATTATTTAAAAATTCACTGAAATAACAAAATTATACTATGAAATAGTCAGTCATATTGTATTCAAAATAATTCATACTCGACCGTGTTAATTTTTGAAATCTAAAACAAGATAGAGATTCATCATGGATGTAAATTATATATAAAATAATTCTGCATCACATACATAATTTATGAAATTAACGCTTAAACCATGATGCTTTGAAGATTAATTATTTTGTGTACAGATAACAATTATTATGTTGTAAAAAGATGAGAAATAAATATCGTGAGATTTTGAAAACTAATAATTTTACTAGATGAAATTCTAGCATATATACATGTATAGTATATGTGATATTAGATTATGATTTCTTGTGGTGTCTCTTTGTGCGAAATTGACACGTGTGAATGTTTTCCTTACGATTGCAATCTGAAATTCGATCGTATATCGAGGTAGATGCCAGATGCAATGCTAGTTCATACAAAATAAATGGTGCAATGACTCATTATGAACTTATAATTCCTCGATATAGGCAGCAATTTAAAGTTAATGAAATATTATTCGACTCGCGATAATTATTGAGTATTTTTGACGATGACAATCATTGTATAATCATAGCACTTCTAAAAAATTCGGATATTATATTATGTAATTAATTTTTCTACTAATTAAACTTCTCGATACAATTCTTTAACCTACAACCGAGGTACTATCTTGTCTATGCTTAAAAGTTTTGTGGAAACATTGCAGTATATTTTTCTTTCAGAGAGAGTTAGAGTTTAGTTTTTATTTTTTAGTTTTTTAAAGAAGTCACCGCAGAATTGAAACTAAGAATTTTCTATTAAAGGTTGAAAATTATCCCATTATTCTTATCTCAAAAAAGATTAATATTTAGACGAAAAATATTTTATATCATACTTTCTCAAACGCAAGAAAACTTGCACGATTAAAAGATATTTATAAACTTATACTTTTTTAAACAGAGAAATTTAATTCAGAATCAAATGCAAATTTAACATATAAGGACATTAAACTGACATCTCGTTTCCACAATTATATGTATATATATACAGGGAGTAGACAAAATAATATGAACATTTGAAAAATACACTATATTTGTTTATTAATAACGTGTTGGGCTATTATTTGCCTTTAATACAGCTTCAATTTTCCTTGGAAAAGAACTATACAATTTTTGAATAATCTCAGGTGGAATATTGTCCCATTATTTTATCAAAATATCTGTCAATTGCTTTAAAGATGTTGGAGGAGGGAATCTGCTTCTCACTCTCTTTTCCAAAACTGCCCATAGTGATTCGATGATATTTAAATCGAGTAATTGTGCTGGTCAGAGAAGATATTAAAGTTCATTTTGATGTGTTCAAATCAAGATTGAACTTTTCTAGCTGTGTGCATGGTTGCGTTACACATCTTGAAAAATTGTATCATTTAATAGAAGAATAGGACAATATTCCGTTGGAGACTATTCAAAAATTGTATGATTCTATTTCAAGGAGAATTGAAGTCATATTAAAGGCAAATGGTGGCCCAATATCTTATTAATAAACAAATACAGTATTTATTTTTTCAGGTGTTCACATTATTTTGTCTATCCCCTGTATATGCATTATGCAATAAATTATTCAAAAGAGTGAAACAAAAACAAATTTAAATTTATGTACTTTTGCTGTTCCAAAAATAGTCTCTTTGAGAACATTGTTTGCCATCGCGCAATGTAGAAGCTGTACGCGCGTTTTATTCACGTCGGATGTAAGTGCACCATTCCCATGTTATCAGAATTGAAAGTGGCGTCCGCAGATGAGCGTTGCAGAGTACGTGCAATAAGGCGGCGAGCAGCGGTGCGAAACTTTTATGCGGTCGGTTTGGTCCGTGTGTGTTTCGGCGTAATATACCGCGAGTGGCGCAAAAGTCTTGCGAGAATATTGTACGCTTTGCTTCCGTATGGAAGACTCTATAGAGACCGCATTGGAAAAACCGACGTATCCATAGATTATTCCGCAACATATCGGACAAGCTTAACGTATCCTCTGAATTTCGAGTCATCCGCTGGAAATTTATTTTTACCACATTTTTTACGTTCGACGCGAAATATCTTTGTAAGTGAATTTTGCATCCAAGTTTCGTCGAGGTGAAAAGTGCGTAGACGCAAGATAAAATTTTCCCATCGTCTTCGCGATCGTTCATTTTCAACTCTGCAACTGACAGATCGACACCTTCTTTATATCTTTATTTTTTGTTCTTGCTCGAGGAATATCGATGATGCATCAAAGTTTCTTGGGATTGTTACGGAACACCCTGTATGTGCATAATGGCCGTAAGTACGGCACGTACGTTCTTGCATGCGCGTGAAATCGCGCCGTCGCTCCGCTTGCGCGTTAGATGCGCTGCAAAAACTGGCGGTGCATCGCGATTACGAGATGCGCTGCGAGCTGCCAGATATGCCGGGACTCGATCGTGCCCGTAATCAGCGACGCCTCACGTAAAGCCCCTGTCAGACCATACGATATTCCTACCTTGTTTTCTTACTGCATTCGCTTACTTTCTTGTTACGAGTTTCCTGCCCCTCATTAGCGGTCTTTCAACTATATACTTCAAGATCTTCGCAATTAAATTTCGGCGAGGTTTAATATTATATACAGGGGGTAGACAAAGTAATGTGAACGCCTGAAAAATAAATACTGTATTTGTTTATTAATAAGATATCGGGCCACCATTTGCCTTTAATATAACTTCAATTCTCCTTGGAATAGAATCATACAATTTTTGAATAGTCTCCAATGGAATATTGTCCCATACTTCTATTAAATGATACCATTTTTCAAGATGTGTAACGCAACCATGCACACAGCTAGAAGAGTTCAATCTTGATTTGAACACATTAAAATGAACTTTAATATCTTCTCTGACCAGCACAATTACTCGATTTAAATATCATCGAACCACTATGGGCAGTTTTGGAAAAGAGAGTGAGAAGCAGATTCCCTCCTCCAACATCTTTAAAGCAATTGACAGATATTTTGATAAAATAATGGGACAATATTCCACTGGAGACTATTCAAAAATTGTATGGTTCTTTTCCAAGGAAAATTGAAGCTGTATTAAAGGCAAATAATAGCCCAACACGTTATTAATAAACAAATATAGTGTATTTTTCAAGTGTTTATATTATTTTGTCTACCTCTTGTGACTCACGAGGTAATAAAACAACGTTAAATGGTATATTCGTTTGATATAAATTCAATTTGTTGATATAAATTTTATTTGTTTGACTGTTAAGACATTTACATACAAAAAATTTGAAGATTAGTAATGCTTGTTTATCATATGTAATATATGTAATGCGATAATAATATAATATTACTGCTAATATTATTTGCATCTCTCGTAACTTATCCTAGGAAATTGATGCGAGTTGAACTTAATTCCGTGTGAATATACTATCCATTAATTTTTCTCCGCAGAATTTGATCTCAAGTGCAATACGGATAAACTTGATAAATCAGTGCGCGCATTTATGAAAGAGGTAATCGATCGTTTTTACATATTTGCTCGTATTCGATATTTGAAATATGATTTGCATTATAATTAAATTGCACTTAACCGGCAAGTAATTTACTCTATCAACAAGTAAATGTGTGTCACTTTACTTGTAGCAGTAAAACCGGTTGTAACTGCATTTATTATAATATAACTGTCGTAATAGCGCCGTGATACTATATCGTAATTACCTTCTTATGACACAAATAATATGGTATTTAAGGCAGATTTATGGATTATCATGTTTCATCGATTTATTTGTTTTATTTTATGTAATCTCAAGTGTTAATGGACTATTTACATGACGTTTTTAATTTTTTTTTCTTTCGATAAGTATTTAATTGAAAAATAATTCTCTCGCACATTTTTTAAGATTTTTTGCCCGGAAAATTGCTACATCATCCAAGATTATCATAAAATGTTACTTAAGGCTCAATAATATTGTATTGCTATTATTCTAGAATAGATCTAGCGTGAATGGAGAATTATAACGCACAAATGTTTGATTCGCTGTTTAACTTGTCAACGCGCGCAAATGAATTTCTATCGCTATTTCGCGCAACTTTATCATCGTCGAGATGTTTTCGAGATGGCGACCGATGGGGGAACAAGCTGTATACGTTCCCCGTATTAAATCCCGCGCAACGAACGAACGATTGCATTGGCAACAACGAACGGGAGCAGAGCGCGTCTCGCGTTATCGACCCACCGCTCCACGCTGCTTGATATTTGGGACGAGGCTGACCGCTCGTTCGCCTGCCAAAAACGTTTCTTTTTTTCCTCTTCGGGCCCGAGACTCCGGCACGACGGAATTCGAGGGAGACGGCAACGCGCATCGCGCGCCAGCCTGCGCGAAACTGGTTTCACCCAGAGAAATCACACCGAGTGGCTTCCAAGAGAGCGTTTCGTGCTTTTAAGACCGGATCCGATCCATTCGAAGAGACGGACATTTTCGACGAACGAACGAACGAATGGACGGATGGACGGATGGACGGATGGACGGATGGACGATACGACGCGACGCGACGCGGACGCGACGCGCGTCGACGATGGTTTCGGGCTTTCGAGCCCGCGGAGGTATCGATCGAACGCGCGCGCGAACGAGCCCTTCTGACTTATTCAAGGTACTGTACGATCACCGCTCCGGTCCCCGCGTCCATTTTATTTACGACGACGAAACGAAGCCACGACGAAGCGAGAACGCCCGCGGTCGTCGACCGCTTAAGAAAGAAGGGGATCTCTCGATAATATACACTCGTGACGCAAATAAAGCGAGAAAATACGCTCGACAAACTCGATTCGTATCGCAACATGATTTTATACCTTCCGAACGAGACAATTTATTGTTCCGATACGTGAAAATTGATGGGAGAATCATACTCGCAATTAGACTATTTTACGAATAAAAAAGATACGCTTTCGATTTCGCCAACAGTTCGATTTAATTGAGGATATTTCATTAAACTCTTATTATTAAAGTTGACGCAGGATAGCGAGCATAATTAACTATACAATTAATTAAAAAGCGACTAGAATCGATATCGGCGATGCATCGATATTTCGAGGCAAAGATAAATTTGTATTTTTGCTAAATAAAACAATCATTAATATCCGAGATTTCAGCCTTGATTTACGATTCAATCGTTTAAATACATACTACGGTAATTATGTAAGAACGGAAAGGGGACTTTGCTTTCGCGCGAAGCGACTGCAAATTATTTTGGGAAGAAGAACGAAGTAGTTTACGTCGGTCAACGTTGAGTAAGAACGAATGCCGAATTCCAAACCAGTTGATCATTCGCTTAATATATGATTTCACAACATTTTACATGTGATAAAGTATACGAGAAAATTCAGAATCGACGATCACACCTTTCCTCTCTCAAGTAAATGCAATCAATTATAAGTCAAGTATAAATATCGTAAATATATGTCAAGTATAAAAATCAGTAGCGTCATGACATACAACAAAATTGATGATATCTTTTAATTGAGATAATCCTGTAATATGTCTTTCTGTGTATATATTATTTCAAATTAGAATGGATTTATATTTACCTCTTAGGTTAATTGATAGACATCAAGATCATCGGCTTGATTGTATCGAGCTAAAATGAACATTAAAGGAAATTAGACGGTCGAGCAATTAATAACTCTTATTCGTAATAAATATTTATGCGTTTCCTTCTTACACGTGGCTAGTCTTGGTTACCTTGTGGAACGCCTATTGCCGGAAATGAGTTTAACATAGACTACTGGATGTTGCGTTCTATAGTCTATAATTGTGCCGTACCTCCATGCAATCTTACTTCGCAATATCATATCGCGATATGATTAGTGTTTCAATGAGATCATGGAGATAATTTATTCTAAAAGGTGCTACCTGCAATTTCTTATTTATGGGAATGTTCCATCAGTTACATAGACTAATAAAACTAAGAAAGATATTTATATCCCATGTATATATTTAATTATAAAGGGCAATTTAGGGCAATTATATAGAGATTGATTGAAGTGAAAGAATAATTAAAATGAAATCGCATTTTTGTAAAACGACTAGTAAATAAATATCTGTAAAAGTAAATAAAACGTGACACTTTTCTTGAGTGATTTAATCATAAAAAGAGATAGAATTTTTTAAAATTAAAAAAACGCAAACGTGACAAAATCTTACATATATATAAATAAATATTCACTTTATATTGACGTAATTTAATTCATTTAATAGTTTAATTAATAGTTAATTAATTTATATAAATTAATAGTTTAATTAATTTACATAAATTAATACTTTAATTAATTTATATAAATTGTACATCAATTATTGTACATAACGCGTATTACTTTTTATACATCGTAGAAACGCTCGTCTATATTTCTATATTTCCGCGAAACTGTAAACCACGTGCAAATAAATATGCGGTATAGAGAAAAATTCTTTATTGAAAAAGAAGACGATTTTTGGGGTATATTGCACGGGAAGATACGAATGCAATATGATGGCGTAAATAAAATTCCGAAGCACGCAACTCGACTCGAGTGAATTTTTGTCACTGCTGCTTCGCTCCGCTTGACTCATCGATAATGATAACTCCCAACGCGCGGCCGCATCGACCGAGATATCCCAGGTATACTGCATAAACGCAGTGACTAACAGCCGAGCTAATTAAGCTTAATTACGGTTGTCCTGTCCATTAATTAATCCGTTACCTCCCCCTCTTCTTTCTCTCTATATCGCGCACCTGTCATGAGTACGCGCGATCGGCCTCGGATGTCGGCCTTTTAAGGTGCATTTATATTACGCGAGTATGATAGAGAGGGAGAGAGGGAGAGAGATAAAGAGGAGGGGAGGGTAGGAGGAGAGAGAGAGAGAGAGAGAATGGATTCTGAATCGATTCATTGTAGCGTGAACGGTGATTGAGAGCGGACGAACTCGATTGTTTGCGCTCGTTCCAATTGTTCCCTAATACAGCGCATTGATATCTCGTATAATGTTAACGCAAATGTTTGGATTAGATATTTTAATTATATAAAAATGAAAAATGATAGTAATGTATATTGGAGTACTGCATTTTTCAAATTTTTACTCGAAATATGTCAAATAATATCAACTTTCTCTCTCTCATGTGGTGATTTATTTCAATATTTATTTTATTATCGAGATGGAAAATATAGTTGATTTTTACATATTATTACATACATGATACATTGTTACATATCCTCGTAAGAGTATAAACAATGATTTGATAACATTTTGATTTTATCGAATAATAAGAGGATCGCGCGATCATCAATATTCTCGTAATATTCAAATTTCAAACTATATCATCAACTATATCATCAACTATATGACCGACTACTCATTTATGACAGCGATATAAATGCAATCTGTGTGACGCGCGAAAATACGCACGCTATTAAAATCGGCATTCTGCTTCACCGCTATCATAAGTATATTGTAACGTGATTCATGAATATTTAAACAGCCCGTAATTATAGAAGAACCATGCGACGTACAGCGTAATCGCGCGACGACATGCAATGAAAAAACGTGGACCCAGATGAGCCGATTCCATCATAATTAATGGCGTCTGGAATACGATTTTAAAATCGCTCGTATATCGTGACAAGCGGATGTGTTGCGCAGAGATAACCAGTAATGTATAATGACAGAAGAATGTATTTGTATCTAAAAATTTTTTACAGAAATAGATAACGTATTCTGAAGATCGAATGCGAATTTGTAAAAAATGGCACATACGCATGTAACAGGATAGTAATTTCCATCGATGACGCGATCGATAGAGTTTTATCGATTCATGAGATATGATATAAAAGCGATAGTCGATCGAAAAAAATTGTCTGGAATTTATTGGAACGACACTTTTCGCGCGACGGTCAATCATAATTGGCGCCTTCATCATTAGCGAACCAAACGATCGAATCGGACACGTCTGAAGAGCGCATCTTTTTTGGAAGGATAACGCGCGCGCGTCAAGCCTGGATAATAAATCCGCGGCGGCGGGGATTACGGGACGAAGCGTCAAATAAACGTGCCCCGACGAAGCCGAATCGATCTTCTGCCTCCTCCCCTTCTCTCTCGCGACCCCTCGCGCTAATTCGTATTCTCCGCCGGTTGCAACGCGCGTCGGCTGCAGTTCTGGAGACAGTCGAGTCAGAGGTCTGGCCAGTCCGCCATTCCGAATCAATATAAGCTCTTTTCAGTAAGTAAAATTATTATAAAGTCTTATCTTTTATATACGGACAACACACTCCCTCGGAATTCCTTCAAATTTTTATCAAGTTCGAGTAATGGAAAGTAAAATGATATAAAATTTCTATAAATTTGATAATCGATATTGATCAAAGAACTCGAGATTGGCATCCTTCAAGTTGAGGCATTTTATGATACGCTAAAAAAATGAAACAAGTATTTTATTAAAATAAGATTTAAAATTTAATTCCCGCAAGAGATTCCTTGCACGGTTAATTAAAAGGATTACTCGTTAATGCATTTTGTTCTCGCGTCCCCTCGTGTCTCCCACGTGCGTTTTCTCTTTCTCTCGTCTCGTAGTTTCAGCGTTGCGTTGAATCTGTAGATTGAGATCATCGACATTCTCATCGTCGGGAAAAAGGCCGACGGCGGAAGAGGCAGCTCGTTTTATCGTTAGTACCTCGTTCGCGGAACACGTTTCGCGACCGGACAACTTGAGAATATTTGCATTCCTCATTTCTTGTTCCTTATTTTCTAGATATTTCTCCTTGGCAATCGTGGTAGCACACTTTCTATCCATTTTCTTCACCTTTTATCCTTTTATATCATGTTTTTTATTCGTAATGCGATTCAAATGTCGCGATAAATAAGACTACGGTACAAGAGTTAAGAATTAAATATATATTATTAATATAGATAAACTAATGGAAAGAATTTTCTTTCGTTAACATGAACTAATAATAACTTAATTATTTCGCAGCTTATATCAATTTTCAAAGGCTTTAAAAAATATTTTTTTATATTTATTATTATTAAATAATTATTATAAATTTATTTAATTATTATTTATTTAATAATTATTATTAAATTTGTTTAATTATTATTATTCATTTAATAATTATTAAATTTATTTCATTATTATTAAATTTATATTTATTATTATTAAATAATCCTAGAAAAAAATGATTGACATTTGTCTTTATTACGCTTATTATAGTACAAAGACTTAAAGCACTTGAAAATTTTACAAACACATCTCGCTTTAGAATAAAATTCGAAAATGTTGACACCCAAAATTTGCAAACATACTCGTATCAATCGAATGATTTATGACTTGAGAATGTCTCCTTTTTTCGCCGCTAATTTTCCTAATCATACGAAAGAACCTCCAATGTGTCATCCCGCCGCGTTACATCTATTAAAAGCGCGGTCATTTGAAAAGGGGGGGGGGGAGAGGGGCAACAAAACGACAAAGGGACGCGCGTAGACTTAATACCTCTTTTTACGGCATCGTTGGCCCGAAGATTTAGCGGTTACATTCCGTAGTATGTACATCATAAAGTTGGAACACGAGTGAGGAGCGAGCGAAGAGGGGAAGGGGTGGAGGTGGGGGGAGGTGGGGGAAGACGGCGGTAGGCTCGATCGAACTCGCTCACGAAATAATCCGCAGGTCCGCCAGTTCACCACGGCACACACGTTCACGTCGGGCGTTCTAACGTGTGTCCCCACCTTTCTACCATCTCTCCTTCTCTTCCCGCTCCTTCTCTACCCCACGACCCTTTTTTCTCCCGCGTGCGCGCCCTTAGAGAGGCTTTAGCGCGGTGTCCCTTAATTCCGAGTTCGTGTTGGAGCCCGATCGAGTCGGCTGCACGCGCGTGCACGGATACTCGGTGAAACGGAAGGCACGCATATTTCCGAGCGTGACGCACCTTGGACGCTGGGCTTGGCTCGAAAGATATCGCTCTCCACGCGTGCCTGCGTATGTTCCTTTTTTTTTTCTATCCCCGGTGCGCGAGTGTCTCTTGTGTACGTGTGAGCACCAAGTGTCTCGACGAGTCTCCGGCAGTGAGTGTCCCTCGTCTTTGTTCATCTTCGAATCGGAGAAAGCCTTGTGGGAGATTTAATCGGGAATCATGCTGGGATCCGCTCCTGTGACGGAGAACACACGTGTCTCTATTTGTTTCGAGTAAAGTGAATTTTCGCAGGTAAGGTAATGTTTATTCGTGGCGCGAAAAAAAATTCTCTTGTCATTCAAGTTTCCATCGTTCACGCTTCTACCTGATGATCATTATCGCCTATCGCTCTCTCGGCGTCGTAGTCGTCCACGACGCGTCGTAATTCGGGGACACCCCGTATATGCTCGCGTCAACGTGCATCGGCATCGGGCGCGAGGAGACGAAAGGCGGAGACGAAAGACGGAGGACGGGAGGAAGAACGAAGGGCACGGAGGGGAGGGAGGGGGAGGGGGGAATCGTGGGGTGAAACGAAAAAAAAAAAAACAGAAAAGAGGAGCGAGAGACAGGACGCGAGGCGACACGCACGGAGCGTAAACGGATACGCGGCGCACACGATTAACCGCGTCGCGTCGAGCCGAGCCGCACCGTCCGTCGTGCCGGCTCGTTTTCAGTCGGAGGAATCTTTATACGAGGACTGCGCCACGGGCCGTTCTTTGCCGGCTGCCAACCGGTACGTGCGCCGACCGGCAGGGCCGGGCTCTCGACGTTATACGGGGTGTCTCCTCGCCTCGTTTCTCCGGACGAATTGGAGCGGATCTTTCCCGAGGACGCGGAAACGCGTCGTGACGTGTGTCGTGAGTTCCCTTTGAATTAATCAAGTGTTTGTGATTTACAAATGCGGCCGATGAATCGAGAGTTGGTCTCTGCACTGAGAAAAATCGTTTGATTATACCAACAAGACGTATATGATTGAAGGCATTTTGGTTAAATCAAACAAGAATTTCTAGTTATCATGATAAGACTCGATTTTTTATAACTAGAACGTTTAATAGATTTTACTATAAGGATTTGGTTAGTATTTTCTGGTTGGATATATAAAATTTCTTGTTACATTAATTTCTTTGCTTGCCGCTAGACGATGAACCACTCTTAACTTAACTCGTATTCAATATATGCCATAAAATGTATATAAAGAACTAGTATTAACTTTAAATCCAAGGTATATTTTTTTTCTCTTACGAGCAGTAGTGCCAGAAAGAGGACGCTAGCTCTCTGATTGTGTATGTTTGAGCTGCATCCTCTTCTTGCATCACTGTTTATCAGTTTAATTTCTAACAAACTGAACTTAAAATAATTTATTCAATAATCTGGATTGAATTTATTCAATAATCTTGTTGGAATTCAGATTATTAAATAGACTTTTGAAATTAGATGGAAAAAATTTCAGACGACTTGGTGCTGGTGAGTTTAGTATTATAACCAGAAAATTTGGTAAATTTAACAGGAAGAAATTAATCAGATTCATCTGGTAATTCCTACAAGAATTCTGGTTCGTCCATTTTCCAACAGACATACTGGTTGAATCTACCAGAATTCTAATTAATGCAACCAGATTTTTTTCTCAGTGTGGAATCGAGCGACAAAGTTCATTCTTTGCACGAGCCGAGTGTGCAATTTAGAGATTTTTAATGATGACCTGTGATGAGATAATTTAGCCAGGAACGCACTGCGTTTACCAGTATGCAAAGTTTTGGACTTTAGTGAAGACGAATTCCATGTGTTATCTCTCTCTTTAATCTCTTAAATATCACTGTATTATATATTTGCTTTACGTCTGTTTAAAAACCGGGGAATTGCGAAATTTTCGCCTACCGTATACTGTATATGTCGAAAGAAGTTGACAAAGATTGTACGTTTTATATAAGCACCTCGGCGCCTTAATTACTAATGCCATTTCCGGTCTCGATACGAATGAAATGAATTTCCACATGGCAATCGAAGTGGCTTCGCGAATGCGTTATTGCGTTCCACGCGGTGCATAATTTTTAATCTGCGTCGACAAATGCAACAAATTGGTACAAATAATGGGAGTGTATCGCATAATGCTAACTTATGTCAATTGGGAACATTAATCATTCCCTTCCCCCTCCCGGCTTCCCTTAAATGTGTTTCGCGCCGAAGAACATTAGAGCTTAACGCAACCTGTTGCACTTTAGCAAAGCCAGGCACACTATACCAATTTAATTAACCGCGCATTAGTAAGTATCACTCGCTTTTATCTTCCTTTTAACCCTTCTGCCGCGAAGAAAAGTTACGCTTGATTTGTTTTCACTCGCGTTCGTCGACGAGCGTATATATCAACGTGTGAATTGTGCTACGTCAAGCGAAGTACTCGAAGAATACTCTCCACATTTTTGACAAGTATATTCTACAGTCGATTTTCTTCGCATAGATTTATTCCACTGTTAATAATTTGCATGTGAATGTGCCCCGCGCATTCGCATATAAATTTGTAGCTTTTAAAGCTTGCATTCCACCAAAAATTGAAATTTGCATTTCGAAGTTAAAAAAAGCCTGCAGATTTTATAATTTACAATAAGGCCTATCAGAATCATTATTATTATTTGTAAAGAATGTTGTATTTTTTCCGATATTTTCCCACTTTTTTTTTATATTGACAGGAATATTTTAATTGATATATCATGAATAACGAGAAAGATTTTAACGACGAAAAGTGTCGATGACCGAATAGCATTCGTGGCGTCATTGCCTGGATTTTCGTTTCCGACTTTGAGCGATCGTCCCGCGTATTTCGGGGAGATTTTTTTTGCGAGCGAAAAGATTTTTCGCGGCACGTTCATCGACAGTGCCGTAAAACGGGGACGAGGGCGCCGTGACTTGTCGCGAGTAATTTCGCGACGAGAATACTCGCGATGCACCTGGAGGTGCGCGTCGCGCCGGGCCTCGAGCGGCTTGTAACGTCTGTCGCGGTCTTTGACCTCTTCCTCCCCGGTGCAAGCCAGAAGCCCGCGACGAAACTGCGTCGTTCCCAAATAGGTGCGCGAATCGAGGAAGGGAAATATGAAAGGCGCTAAAAAGTGCCACATTTCTTACTCATTAAACATTTTTTATTTATTTTGACACCAGAATATTGCAGATATTATCGATAATATGCCAGAAAAATATGCGCTCAAGTGCAAGAAAACTTCGCAGCTATAAATCTCTTTTTTTAACATTTGAAAGCATTCCGTAATTTCGTATCATTCCGAATCATTAATCGGGCCTTTTCCCGAAATTCGGAATCGTATCGCGACCGCACACAATAGGAAGAAAAATCGGATCAATGCCGAGAATTCCATTGACCGCCAACGAGGCCGGTGCCTGCCTCGGCCTCGAAAACGGGCAAACGCGAATAAAAATCCGCCGCCGCTTCCCGAAGTGCATTTCGGCCGTAATGCAATGCGCCCTCCATTACGGTTATGATTTAACGGGCGTTCGTAGCATACCTCGCGTGCGCGCGTCGCGAGGAAAACACGCGGGGAATGGCGCGTAACGCTCGCGCGCGTAATTTTGCGTTCGACGAACTTGCCTCATAAACGGCATAAACGCATGCACGAAAGTTACCGCTGATGCTTTCACGTAATCGCCCGAGGTGATGATGCTGCAGTCGCGTTTTCGATATTACGAGCGGTCACCGTTCATCTCGATCGTATTCACGACGGGAGGAGGGGAGGTTCATAACAATTATTCTGAATTGGCGGTCGCAAAATTTCGCGCGAGCAATTTTCGATGGGTCTTAAAAAATTGATTGTTAGCGTTTAGAGAATAAACTACAAAAATAAAATGGAAGAGAAAAATCTGCAACGTAAGATGCGGGGCTCGCGTCACGATCTGTCAAATTTTTTTCATTTAGTCTTGGAATTTATTCATACTTCGCTATGCACATCTGAATTTTCGTTTAGTGAGTAACGGTGACACGATAAAGACGCGTCTTTTCTCTTCGCTCGCTTTCGGAATACGCTCGAAATCCGGATCGAAATGCAATTTCTTTCCTAGGTGCGCATTTTATTTTCGCGTTTCGCTTGGAATCGCGTGGCAAACTCGGTGCCGTGCACCGACAGTGTGACGGTTTCGCGTTTTTGCAACGTGGAGACGCCAGGCTTTCGCGTGCTCGCGTGACCCGCGACACATCGCTTGATAGCGGGGGTGGGTGGGAGAAAGTGCTAACTCACATTAATTGCGTCTCGAGGTAGACGCGAGAACGAAAAGTTTGATTAAATTCACCGCTTTCCGCGTTTCTTGGGATTCTTTAAACACACTTTGTCCACCATCGTGTATAATTATCCATCTCGTAATGACCCTTAATCGTTGTGAGAATTGTGTCGCTTCGTATTAATGCGCCGTTTAATCGGATTTCGCGCGGAGAGAGCTTATTTTTCGCGACAAATATGTTAGAGTTTGCGCATCTCTCTCTCTCTCTTTTTAGTCGGCTAATTGCAAGGTCATTTAGCCGATTGCGAAAAAAAATCGATTATAGATTTTTATGCAAACGAAAGAATAATAGATTTGGATTTAAATAAATGTCTCTTGAATATTCATACACTTGTAAATGATTTGAATTTTTTTTCAAAATACAGGTTTGCACTCTCTTGTCGCTCGTTCCAACTTTCATTTACTCTCGTCTCTGGCCGGCTTAATATAAATTCAAGTAACGTACGCTGAATGCGCGTTAAGCTTTTTACAAGCAGTGATTGATGCGTAACTTTAATGCGCAATTTGAATAATTTAATGAGATTCGATGCATGTATAATATTTTTGATAATAAGCTCGACTCGGCGTGTATTCTTAACGCGCGCGATAAGCTGCGTATGTAAAGAATATTCAAGGAATAATTTACGATTGATTTAAATAGCGAGGATATGTAACGTTTATGAATGAAATCGCGATATTTTGCAATGTAAATTTTTTACATTATCGGCTTTAATCGTTCCGCAGAATTTGTTCATGCGAATGAAACGTAAAAAGGAACACAATAATTCGCTCGTATTAGGATAATTAAATTTCACGAACAAATTTATTCTCCAAATATGTCGGAAATAAATTTGTTGTTGCACGGATATTTGTGAACGAATTATATTCTAGTCTTTTTTGACGTATTTTCTGTTGATTTATTTGAAATAGTATAATATTTTCATTTACGTAATTATGTATTAATGGTATCGAATATATTTTTCTAAGGAAATAAAAATTTTTGGAATAAGCTTGCGCTCTAAATGGTTTTTGTTTTCGATGACTGAAAAAAAGAAATTTGAGTAATATTTGATTTTAATAACATTTTATTGGAATAGAATATTGTGCTCTCGTATCGAATATTGAACGTTTTGCGCGTTTGTAACTATTTCGAACTTAATTTTCGGCATTTTCCATGTGTCCAGTCATGCTTCGTATCGTCCATTCGGGAAACGATATTTCTAATCAGCTGATGTTGAAAATACATTTAAATCAAAGGTTCTTACCAATTAGGAGACGAGAAATAGGGCAAAAGTCGACGGATGCTTTTCTCGGGATTGGTTTCGATTTAGCCATTTCGATGAAGACCAAAGACGAACGTCGAGAGAGAGAACCGTGAAGAATCCAGCTCTCCAGGACGTATCCGAAACGACGTTTAGTAGAAACCTTACGTTAACCGCGCTCCGCCTCGATCGCGTTCGTTGAAGAGAGCGCCGCTTGTTTTTGTTCACGTGGCGCGCGCACAGCCGGCCTCCGGACACGCATGCACGCACGCACACACATATAAAGGCGAATGTAGCTACGTAAAGGCGAATTTACACGGCTCGTTCCTCGACGGTGATCACCTGATGAATCATCCGCGACATGACGAAGAAGCTTTTATATCCAGACGTATCCGTCAGCAATAAATTATCCGATAGCGATTGACTTAATCTATGATTTTATCCGCAATTTTCAAAGATTGAGAACTCGAAATTGTGTAACAATATTATACTATATCATTTTATTGCAAATGGGATAAGAATTGAGAGATTATACCCTTGTAATATTTTTCAGAATGAGGAGAGGAAATTATTTATACAAAATGGAAGTAATTATGATTGATTGGTAGCAGTAGATCTTTATAGATATTATTCGTTTATCTTTAACATCAAAGATAGGCTTTCAATTCTCGGTTTTCCTTCATTCGCGAGTCCTCTTGAAAAGCGCCCCGTGTAAAATCGCCTTAAGCATCAACGATCCTACGGCGTCAGGACCCTCGTCGCGGCCGTCAACCAGCAGCAGCGGGCGGGCGGGAGAGGCAGCAGAAAGGACAGGGCAGGAGAAGGAGGAAGGGGAGCACGACAATGCCCCACCCCGGTCTCTGGTATCGATCTGCCGCAACGAAAGTCGAGATACCGGCGTTGGAAGTATCAGCCGGACGGATAAGTCCGAATTATATTGGGCCGCGAGATACGTATGCGCGCGTGTACGTGTGTACGCGTATCCTCGCACATATACATGGCCTCTTTACGCGAGTGTAATATGGCCGCTGCGTGCGGGTCCTTCCAGCTGCTACCTGACTCGGCGAAGGCCAACCCGGCTCGCTGAACGACTTTTGTCTCGAAAATGTCGGTTGCTCTCCTCCTCCCCCTCCTCCTCTTTCGCTTCTCTTGGTGCCGCCGGCACCGATTCGTCACCGCCATTGCCGAGCCGAGCCGAGCCGAATCCGAGCGTCGAAAATGACGCGTTATCGTCGCGCTGAAAATTATTCCCGACATCGCGTTCCCCTAGTGATACCGTCGTCCAACGAGATAGAAGCGATTACGATGCGACGAAGTTTCACTCGGAGTAAGTTCACTGTGCGTCGTGTGTGTGCGCGCATTTAATGTTAAATGGATTTTCTTGCAAAGATGCGGAAAAAAATCTCGGATACGACGTTATTAAATCTGCATTAAGGTAAGAGCGGAACGCGAGGTAAATGCTTAGCGCGAGGATCGATCTTTGATCTGTATCTCGAGAGGAGAAAACATGGAGCGCTCGTGGAAGTGTGTTTAAGGAATTTGTTTACTTCTTTTGTGCTCTCCTGCATTAATTAAAACGCCATCAATTATGTTTCTAAAAAGTTTACATTTGTATATTAATCGTATAAAAGAAATTTCAATGAAAAGTTTTTCTCACTAAATATTACGTGGCTATTCCAATGAACTGAGATGTCTAACAAGGTGTAATATCATAAACATATAAATCTCTCAATTTCTCAATGTCTACACTGAAAAAAAAGTAATGTTGAATTAACAACATCAGTGGTAATTGGAATTTATTTTATTAATTCAATAACATTTTTAATCAAATTAATACACCATGTATTGATTTGATTAATAATGTTATTGAATTAATAAAATAAATTCCAATTACCACTGATGTTGTTGGTTCAACATTATTTTGTTCTTAGTGTACTCAACTCATGCTCATTCTCATTTGACGCAACATTTTATCGTTTTATATAAAAAACAATTCTTCATATCGTCTCGTCGGTTTGGCGATCGAAGCTAAAGAATCGTATTATTACAGCTTGCAAAATCATCCTCTTTAGTTTTTAAAATTCTGTCCGATAAAATTTGCAAGAGATTGAAACGCCGGCGTCGTTAAAAATTATTGGAAGCATCGAAATCACTGAAACGCCATCTTTGAGTCGCGTCGGCCGAGAGCGCTCTTCATGAGCAAGAATAGATAGATGAATGACGCAAAATTATATTACATGCACATGCACATGAACGTATCCGTTCATCAACGTTTCCTTTTTCACATAATATGTGCGTGATGTAAGACTCGCATCCTCGCACGTGCGCATGAAAAATCGCGCGTTGCTTGCACGGAAGATTCTTGCTCTTGCAGATAAGCGCAAGCTGGCGCAGAATTTTATCGAGCACATTGTTGCAGCGTGGCTGCGTTAAGCACGCGAAAAAGTAAAATAAACGTTGGCAATGCATCAACGCCCACCATCGTCGTGGTAAAAGTGGGCCGATTATACGGGGTGTTTCAGAAGCGACGCGAAAAGGGGGAAATGTGCCCCGAGTTATTAACTCTCATTTCTCTCTTTCTCTCTTGTGCGGGGTAAAAATAGGCCGAGTATTGCAGGGCGTTTTTCGAGGGGTTGTTCGTCGACGATTCGAATATATCGTAGAAAGTAACGATAAATGATGGTCGTTGATGTTGAGGCAATCATTACATAATTATTTATTATGGGGAATAAGAAAGATTAGCTGTATTATAGTGTGATACGAAATCGCGAGATGATGCAAAATTAATGATGCTGCAAAGATATATCGATGCTGTATACATCGACCGATATCGCCAATTATATCGTGAAACTCGTGTTCACGTTTACACATTCATGAATATCCTTCCTGCGTAGATGACTATTCTTGTCATCTGACACATGGAATTCCAAGAAAAGTCTTACATTGTGCAACATTCTTACTCATAAGTGACCCACTTCTTTTATCTTCCAAAATTTTTAATCCAATAACATCGACGGTGAATCAAAAAGAAAAAAAATAGAGATAATTTTACATTTATGCACAGGAAAAAAATAAGTGTCAAATCAAAACTTATATACTTAAATTAACGCGTTCATTGTTTTATATATACATTACAATTTAGAAGAATGTAATAATTTATCTTAGAAGAATTTTACAATTTATCTTAGAAGAATTTAATAATTTTAAATTTCAATAATATTATAGTCCTATTTTAATATTGTAATTGTCATCTCAACAATATATAATTATTTAATTCTACTTTAAGAAAATTATAATCTTTGATTTGAAAATGTTATTTTTTATCTAACATTGTTTCTTTTCCATTCAAGAAAATTAAATCTTAAATCATAAGAATATATTTTTCTTGATTGAACTATATAAAATGGCTTCATTCAAGCAAGCAATTATTCAAGCAATTATATTTTTCTTTAATTAACGCAATATAATCTCACTTCAAGATTTCCATGTTAAAATTAAAGATATTTTCAAAACAAGAATGTCTCTTTTTCTGTGTGCTTTAAGGAATAAATAAGAAAAATAATATATTAGTTTTATAATAGATTCTCGCATTAATCTTTGAAATTGAATTTGTTGTTTTGAATCTTCCTTTGCAACTTGCAATTTTTATTGTCTCAACAGCAGCACACCGCGTCATTGCTTGTAAAAGCAATATAGACGCTCACGAGCTGATGTGCAATAGCTCTCACTCATCTGTACTTATCAGTTAACACATTCCTTAATTAAACGAGACGGTCGCCTCGACGTTAGGGAAAACGAGTAACGAGGCAGCAACGAGTCAAGCTCCGGTCTGTTCACGTGCGCGTACATAGCGTAATTACGGCGCTTTATAATTATTAAGTGCGCATACATCCATTTCAGGAAGAATGTCTTTAACGATATAAGTAATTTCAAGGATATTATTACGCGCATTCCGGGGAAAAAAACTATTTTTTTTAAATTGCCTTGCGTTTCCTATTAATTGCTATGTTATTGATAATAAGAGAGTAAGCCACATGACACATTCAATATCGCATAAGTATGGGATAGCCTGATTTTTGCGTGCGATTAAAGTTACAGACACAAATGTGACAAAATTGATATTAATATTGATAATTGATATTAAAATTGATACTTGTACATCCAAAGTATAGATTACAATCATATATTAATATTCGATTTTTTCTCTTTAATCGAGATTTATATGTTAAGTAAGGATTACTGACTTTAAACATGTTTCCTTCTTCATATTTTTTTGCAAAAATTAAAAGTGGCATATATGATTGATTACATAAGTAATTATCGAGTGATACTCTATTCGCTTTACGAGGACCTTGAACGATAACCATCTGACGCTTAAACATTGTTTGCGAAGTAGTTACGTCTGTTACATATAATATCGAGAAGTTGGCCAAACTCACGCCTGAACTTTCCGCACAATGCGTGACTTTAATGTGTACGCGAGTGCGATCGACATTTTGTTCTCTCACAGTCGCGCACACAATCTGTGAAACAGTATCAACGACCCACCACGCTACTCTTGATGGCTGTAAGAAAAATAATATTTCATAAAAATCAATATAATATTTTGACGTTTCTACGATGCAGCAGAGAGATAAAATCACTTATTAAATAATATTTACTCATATTTTAAAATCATTTATTAAATAATGTTTACTCATATTTTAAAATTATTTATTAAATAATGTTTACTCATATTTTTCATATTTTATAATATTTTAAATTATTTGAAGAAAACTATGCTTCTGATAAATATAACTTTTTACATGTACATTCTACGGCATTGGCTATCTGCTGAAACGATAAAACCGCAAATTTTAATAGAAACACGTGGCTATCATATTTCCGCATGGAATTGCTGAAACACTTGCTTGGCCGGTTGTACAGGAATTTGCGATGTCATTAAATCTGCGAACAGAGAGGCGAAATTACAATAAACCGAATTTTCGCCCTTAATTAGATGGCGAAAGTTTGAAAAGTTCCTGAAAAAATGCGCGTAGCTCGAAATCAAGACCGTACATCGTCACGCACAACGTTCCCCCCCCCCTACCCCGCCGCTTTGTATACTTTGTATAAAAAGAATTTCGTAACGACTTTCATTTTTGTTTGTACGATACGCTCGTCGAGAGTCGAGATTTATCGGGCGCAGGATAATGAATCGTCTCGCAGAGGCTCGTCGATTTTTATGGAGCTATTAAAGGGATAGGCCTTGAACACGTGTTTCTGGCTGCGCGCGCGAGCGGCTCCCTTTGTCTTCCCGGCTAGAGAGGAAAGGATTCCGCGTTATATGCTCTACGTAATCGGCCGAACATATTTCAGACGCGATGACGCAATCGGTTACCTGACGGCGAGCGATTGAGCGCAAACATCCACGAAATTTACCCTCCCGAATCGAATTTTATACACGCGTGGGCATATTCAAGATTGAAATTCTCATCGGGAGATTCGTTTAATATGATCCAAGTGCTTTGAAATCGTCGGGTAGGACTAAAACTTTCCGCTGGAATCAAGAGTTGAAATCATTTTCAATGTTTGATCGACTCTCACGAGCGATTTCGAGTTTAAGGTGCGAAGATAGGCAATAAAATCATGCGTACTCTCTAAAAGTGAATCAGCGTATTATCACTGAAAAATAGTAAATAGTCACTGATTACAGCAGTTATAAGTACAGCACTGTAAATCAGTGATATTTTATTGAAAGAATCAGTTAATAATTTTGACTGTTTCAATCAGTAATATTTCTCAATATCAGTAATATTTCTTTCGTTATTGTCAGTAATATTAAACTACAATTCATCTCTCTATCTATTTATATAAAATTAAAAATTTTATTTATATTTACTAAATATTTATTATATTAAAATTTTTATTTTATTTATATATATTATATGCATATTGAACTTGTTATTTTAAATAGATAACGAACGAATAATTTTCATTAACTCGCCAGACATTTATTTGTCCGACTTAGAAGATCGGTTTAATATCTGAAGCGTCTCTATTGAGATTGTATCAGAAATTAAATCGAAGTAATACTTCTAATTTTATCTGTTGCTCTTCGCAAACTTTATATAATTCTTATGATTAAAACTAAATACGAGAGAGATAGCGATCGTAGCGGTAAATGAACGAACTAGCGATTGCTGGTTTTACAGTGAAATTTACTGGTTTTACAGTGAATTTTATTTTAACTGACCATAATCAGTGAGATATAAGATAAAATAACAAAAAAATAAGCGTTTCCACTGAAAATCAGTAAAATACTCACTGATTCTCAGTGAAATCTTATTTTACTGTTTAAATTAGTGATATTTTCACTGATTCACTTTTAGAGAGTATAATTCATTCTCGTGCGTGTAATCCTTTATTCACAGAAGAGCTGAGGCATATTTTTTTTTCTTACGTATTTTATTGTACAGAAATTGACACAATTATTTCTCTCGCGTGGCGATGTATACATATATATGTTAAAATCGCTGTTATTATTCGCAATATTCTTTTTGCCTCTATTTCATCGGCACATCTCATGCGTCCGCGCGCGATTGTCGGCATAGTTATTAACGTCGGAAGCGTGGCCGCCGGTTTTTTTTCATCCGCGCACAACGCATCGCAAACAGCATTTGCATCCGCTGAATAATCATCAGTATTGGTTTATGAATACTAAGAATTGGCATATCAAGGGTCGCGATTCGCGCTGGCGCTAGTTCCTCTTTCTCTATTCGCGCGATCGCCCGGTGATCGATCGTCCCGTCGAATAAATGGATACGTCTCCACGGGTTTACGGGGAATGGGAGAGAAGGAAGGAGATGGTACATGCATGTGTATGAGCGAGAAAGAGAAAGACTGAAAGGTGGACGCGGTTGGGAGCAGAGGACGAGGAAAGGAGAAGAAGCAGGGGCTGATTTATGGCTGACGGCGCTGAGGCGTTTTCGCTGCGTAACTTCCGCCAATTTCGTTTCGTCTTGCCTCGGCGGGGGAGCCCGGTTTCCGGTTTCTAACTGAATAGCCAACTGCGACTCGCCGCACTGTTATTGTGCCCTAGTACGATATTAGCAATGTTTTCTTGCGAAATATCCCACGATGAAGCATTAGGCCTGAGATGCGAGTCAATGTAAGATAAAATTATCTATCCCTGATATTCAAACGAACCGGCACTAATTATTGCAATTTTATAAAAATTGCAATAATTATGGACACGTCTGTCCAATATTATCCGATAAATTTTATTAGATTTACGATAATTAAATAATAATAATTAAATCTACGCATGAATGGGAAAGAGATATAAAAGAGACCAACGATATTTTTTCTCATATGTATTTTATTAAATAATCGAAAAGTTGTAGGATGAAATAATAATATAAATTAACTGTTATGCATTTAATTGTTCATTAACTGCTTTTACATGCAGAGAAATTAAATTCTCAACAATTTCCACATCTCTGTGTTAAGAGATAAATGCTATTCAGCTTTTGAAACTCTTTGGTAAAAACAATTTTCAATCATTTCTATTGTTATTGACGTTATTTTTCTATTATCTCTAACCGGCTCGCGTTGATCTTTTGTTTGTTAGTTTATTTTTTTAAAATCTCTTTGAGAGTTTTCATTTTGATACTTTCAAAAATCCCTATTTTTGTTATCGAGGATGCGATTGTTAGCGTTGATGAATCGTCGATCGAACGCGGCAAGAACTTAACGGAGCAAGGATTACTACAAAAAAATGTTCGTAACGAAGCAAAATCTAGGCTGTGCGACTCTGAGAACTGGAACGTGCGTGCAGGTGCGAAACCTCGCAAGATCCAAGAGATCGAGAGAGACGCGTTTTTCCTTCTGAAAGACCCCCCTTTCTCGTTACACCTGAATTTAAAACACGGAACGTAACAATCTTTAGTCAATTGCGATGATTTCTCTTCATCGCCACTAAATTTTATTTCCTAATTATTTATTTTTATAGAAAGAAAAATATATATTTTTATCATAACAATATGCTAAAGAGATTGTGCAATTTTACAGAAGAATAACAATTGTTACCGTTGAAAATGTAATGTTTCATTATGATATTGATTTAATAAAATAAACGAGAAGGAATTTAATAAGATAAAATAAGATAAATAGGAAAGGATAAAATAAAAACTTGCGCATTAATGCTAATTACTTTTATTATACATTGAATATTTTTAATTACTTTCTCGGCGTATTGATTATATATTAACATTTATTTTGTATTAAATAAAAGAAACATCAAGTTGGGTAAATGTAGCGATTTTTAAAGTTGATTATTTTTTTATTACGGACAAGTTAATCTTTCATTGAAATAGACTTGCTCGAGAAAAAAATCGTCTGTCGATTATATACTGCGACAGATATAAGCGGTATGTTGCGGTGTTTCGCGAAAATTGTCGATTAAAACTTTGAGGTCGGCCATTAGCCTTCACCCACATTACTCAATCGCAACCATTGCGCGATTGCGCCAGCTATTCTCCTCGGCTCATCGCGGCTGTATGACGTATCGAAGGTGTTGCTCACGGAATTAATTCACGCATTAATTATTGTGAGCACTTAAACGCTCGGTGCTCGATGTGTATCATATGCAACGCATATATTATTCCGTGTCATTGCTACCACGCGCGAACTACATTTCCGAGCATTGTTACGATTTTACATGCAGAGTGCCTGGGGCAAAAAAAAAGAGAGAACTATGGTTATAAATTTCACGGAGACGGATAAAAATCGTCATCAGCAAAAAATGAATTAAATTGGATCTATTCACGGCTAAACAAAACGTAATAAATGTGTTTGATAAACAAGAAGATATTTTTTTTCGAGATCAGTTTATTTTTTTCTATTAAAATCTAATTTTTATTCAATTTATTTCTTTAACGCGCTATATCTTTTCTCTTTTTTTCCTCGTTTTAAAAGTTTTATTTTTTTATCATGTTGCTATTATTCATTTTTTTATTTAAATTAAATATTACGATAATTATGGGCGCATTTTTCGGCATTAACATGAGACGAAATAATAATGGCAGCTATGACAGTAATATAATAACATTTTCGCTAAAACACGATTTGCCTGTGCAGCATATAGAATAGAATATTATACAAGATGAAGAATATTCTCTCGTGTAATACTTTTTTGCATAATTCTATTCTGGATAACAACGAAAAGCTTTTTAACGAAATCCCGAAAATACTGATGATTTATTATTGCATTAACGCATCGAGAGAGGAAAGAGATCCGTATATAACTACCGTCTGGATAGGCTACATTAGAGATTTCGCGCGAAATAAATTCATGCGCATTATCATGACTGTTTAACTACATCGATAATGACAGCCAATTGCGGCAGAGAGAAAAACGCAAGAGCATTGTCATTGCATAATTAAATGAACTGAGTATTTCGCGGAAAAATGTGCCGCGGGTATTACACAGAAACTTAGAGGAGCAATTAACAACGTGGATCGTAATTAATTATCATCATATATTGCGCAATTCGATATTACCATTCGCATCAGAAAAATCGTGCCGATATTCTTCTCTCTGTTAATTCTTCCTTCTATTACAAATTATTCAATTATTAACTCTGTTACAATCGTTAGATATTCATATGTTTTAGACAAATCGGTTAACACGTGTTAATTTGAACTTTGCAGAGGTCGCGAAATTATTTTCAATTTCAAAGCTTTATTTATTTGAAATATTGTACATTTCTCTTCACCATTATTTATTTTTGCAATCTTAGTAAATCGCGTTAAATTTGAATTATATTATTGTATTATTTAAATTTGAAGCGTGATTCGCATAAAAAGCAATTCATTTAGTTGCTTATAAAGCGGAAATTATCTCGCTGTTTCGGCATTTCTGTTGAAGATAAACTCTAGATTTATTAAAATTTGTCGCTAAAATTTCATAGAGAAATGAGATGGATATATATTCTACATATGTCGAAGGAGCAGGCTTTTTCAAAATCAAAGTCTCTCGATAACAAGGACGCGAGATACGCGAAGAAATCACGCTCGTACATCACATCGTGGATCGAAATTGCCACTCTCGAGGAAGACACTGACCCAGATACCGACGTATATGGAGAAGGTCGTATGTAAACATATATCGTATACATATATATCATATATATACTATACGTATATACATACATACGATGCGTCTATATCGTGTTTATATATAAAACAGTGAATAATACTTAACCGGCGCGTGCACGCGTATGTGCATGTACGCACACACACACACACACACGCACGCGCAGCTGCTGGTGGCGTATAAAATAAAGGGTTTACGTATTTTCTTCTCCCGGTCTCTCTCGCGCACGAGGGCTCGCATGTGTACATTTATCACTCACGTCGTAATAGCAATGTACGCGCACTTGGTGCATACGTATCGCGAAATGTTTGTCATGTTAATTAACCGTACGATAGAAGCCTTTGAACGCAAGAGCGAAATTAAATTTGGCAGTGTGCGCATAAGTAAAGTTGCATATCAACGTATATTGTGCCTTTAGTAATGAAAATAATTGAACTGACGTTTGTATTCACTGGTATTATTCCATTGCATCAAGAAATTAACAGAAATGTGCGCTAAAAATACAGAATTCATCGTGACCATTAAAATTATACTCCATTTAATGTCAAATACAATTTTAGAAAACTATTTTTTAAAAATATTTCAAATTTTACACTATTATTATAAAGATATATTTATTGAAAATGCGACAAAAATACATAAGTTTATAAATAAATTTGTCAGGAAATGTTTTGTTTTATCGCGTATATGTCACTACAAGAATTCACAAAACGATCAAAGGAAAACCTCCGTCAAAAGCATAATTTTCCGCCTCACTCTATGTATATGTTCGCAGATATTTACATGGCGAGCACACGCTTATGCGTGTGTGCGGTGCGTCAGTGCGTCTGTGCGTAAGAACGCGCCAATGCTTGTGAATGAAACTGTAATAGTGGCGAGTACACGTACGCGCGTACGTAAAGTTATATCGATGACTCAGTCAGTCCCGCTGACTCTCGTTACAACTCGCAATTTACAGGCGCTTTCTCGAGAGATCGTTGAACTCCATCGAGCGCTGTCTTTTTTCGTCTTTTTTTCTTAAATATCTATATTAAACTCGATATATTACATGAATGGAAAAATTAATTTTGATACGCCAATTAATGTATAACAACGAGTTTTAATTAGTTAAATTTGTAGATAAATGAAAACAGTCTAATTAAAACGAAATTAAAGGATTTAAAAAGAATTCACAAGCATTTTAAAATATACCAATAAAATATTTATACAGTTTTAATGGTAAATACCAACTTTTTATGGACACAATTGTTTATTGAGGATACATCTTTGTGTGAATTAATCAATTGACAGACATTCTAACGATTGCATTCTACATCTAATATTAATACATTTAATATAACAGTAGAATACATTTGTGATTTTTTATTTTCGACATAACAATTGATTATGACATGAACAAGGGGTAAGGTATGCCACGATGGCCATAATGATCATCAATAGATTGCGGCTGATGGTATTCAATTGTCTGTATCAATAGTTAACAGCGGCAAAATGGCCATTTCATGTTTCCATTCGTCATTTCGTGCCGAGCTATAATTTGACAAAATGTGTAGAAAATGATCGATAATCGAAGATAATTATTATTCTATATATATGTATAATATGCGTTCGCAGAAATGGATAATAATTGTGTTCTGCTTCGATGCACATCAACGAGGCACGTTAAAAAACGTGTTAATTATAAAGCAGGCTGATAGAATTGTGCAACATCTTTTTTTCACCGTTGATGTGCAGTCTTATTTCACATTTTTTTTTTGTTTAAGTGAAATGACTTGTTTTATTAGATGTACGACACAGAAATAATGAAATCGACATAATGTACAATCTATATATTTTATAGCTTGCGAGATATACTGTGAGAAAAGTGAACGATAAACGATTAATATGCGACGTTTTGCGTCGCAGTGTCGTCAATAAAAGTAATAGTTATTGCGCATGATAGGGATAATTTAAATATCCGCGCATATGTATACGCGTGATTGACGTTTGGGTGACAAGCATCGCGATTATTCATGAATTATAAATACAACTGAAGCGCTTGATATCGCCGGAATAGACGCGATGAGGCTTTTCCACGGGCTGGCTGCCTTTCTACGCTCGATTGTGTTAGGTCGAAACTCTCGGCCGTCGTTATCAACGTCAGCAGATAAGAACCTTCCTCGTTAATTAATGAATTAATGCCCCCGGCAGATAAAATCGGCCGGGGTCGAGCGAGCCATTGAGTCTCGAGTCTTTAATCCGCGTCACCAGAAGCAAATCGCGCCTTCCGCGATGAAGAAAACTAAAGGTCGTGTCAGGGTGCATGTAATTAATTGCACAACAGATTATTGATTATTCGCGAACATGTGCGGAAACTTAAAGCGCATAAAACGATGCGAGATAACTGCGAATTCTCGACTCTAATGGCAATGGTTTTCTTTTCCAAAAGATTTTTTATCCGTGCACGAGGAGAGATTAGCACGATTGTGGAAGATATATTTATTTGCTATGATAAAAATTTATATAATCTTTCTATTCGAGACGATGGGTATGTGTATTATTATGCACATTCTCGAGAAATTGTACAGATTTCTCTACTGTGTAAATATTATTTATTTTCATATGAGCGCGTAATATTTCAGTGCCACAAATTGTCAAAGGATTCTAGTCAAGTATTCTTCACTGTGTGTCTTCAAGTGTATACATTTTACGTTCATCGACAAGATAATACAAAGAGGAGGATTTTGGCAGATAGTTAATGCGTAAATGTAAACTGAAACGTGGCTTCTCTCTCTCTTTCTCGCGAAATTTCGAGGTATTTCTCTTGCTCGAGTTTCTAGAGATTAGAATACTATCCCGTTTATATTATAATATTACGTGAAGATACACTATCTCGCCGTCTCCAGGTTTGAGTGGTAATTTAGTTTATAAGGCAAAACATTTGGATTATATCTAAAATATGGTTAGTGGACTTTAGCGTGGAAGGCTATTTTCTCTGATAAACTCGTTGAATAATATCAATGTTAATATATGCACATTTTTTTAGATAAGTTTAGTTATTTCATTCTTTGATAAATGTATACGAGAGAATATATATACATATGTTTCGCTATTTATTTCTTCAAACTTTTAACGCATACAAGCGAGAATAGGGCCTTTTATTCTTTTTATTCTTATTATTATAGCTTTTGTTGGATACATTACATTATTAATAATTTGCTGTAATTGTTGAAATATCAATTACATTATTAATATTTTAATTACAGAAATTTATATTGCGTGTTTAAAAATTAAAATGTTAATCCTGCTCGATTTACAACAATATCGCTTTATTATTAATACAAATCCGTAGAACACAGATTATTAAAAAAAAAACTATATTATACTAAAACCACAAATAAGCCACGAACGAGCGCATATGTCGTCGATTGTGTTGCAGTTGGCTCGTAAAAATTGTAAGCACCAGCCTTTAAAGAGATATAACTATATCGCTAGAGACAGCGCAACGTGCTATAGTTTGTTTTAGTTAGATATACACGCGTTTGGGCGATACCCGTCATAGCGATCATAATTTCTGTCGAAATGCAGCGTGTAGACACGACACACCGAATAGCGACTTTGCAACAGTGAGGCAACGCCAACATTGACTCGGCATTCATGCATTAGCGTGTGCGCCAGTGTAAACGCTTTGCTGCATTCATGTGTTTCCTTTCCCGCGGCAAACGCGATCGATGGCAAATATTACTCTGGTCAATTCCAGCTGGCAGTCTATTTACTTGTTTGTGGTATCACTTTGCTGCATCGATAGGGAAAAGTCGGGTGAACGCGAGAGAGATGGAGGGAGGGAGAGAGAGAAAGCCGCGTGCCGATGTGATTCCACAGTTTATATATACGCGATACGCTTTCGAATGCATCAAATAGCGCAGGCGTACCTATCCGAATATCATATTCAACCACCTATCTCCCTCAACGAATCTTGCGGCTAGTTAATCGTTATGATATGTGTAATGGCAACGATTGATTTGGAATTAGTCTCAATTTCAGACTGTCATAAATTATTCTAGCGGTTGCACATGCTCCCGCTACATTAATGGATATTTTCTAGAGATAATTAAGTTCGTAAAATAGATAATTAATCGTCGTTAGAAATTTATACCTTCAAATATCATTTATTTATTCCTTTATTTGCATTAATATTAATATAACATAATTCAACGAGATAATTTTATCTGTGAGCGATGATGCTAATTCTCTAAAATTGCAAGCATTTAAATCAGCATTTAAATAGAATACAAATAATAAAAATTTAAAAAAAAAGTCGAGAGAATAATTCGTTGGAACGAGAAATTATTTTCGTTATCACGAGTTTGATCGAGCCTCCTTGCGAAATAACAAAGCGATTAATGATCTCGCGAACGCGAATCACCCGATAAGTATCCGCTAATGACCGCGTGCTCGCATCTTAATAATTCCATTGGCTAATATAAGAACCTAGAGAGCATTCGGCGCCGTTATTAATGACATGATATATTTCTATGTTTCAGGTGCAATGTGGAGTCTCGTGGGGCCGGCTTCTACTATGAGTTGAGGCTTCGTAATTAATCGTGAGTACATGAATCTTCCTCGCTTATGTATGCGTGCACATGTGATACGGCGGCGCGCACACATACGAGAGACGCGAGATCGTTAATCGATGTCTGTGCCTAACATATGTAACATTCCCTAAAATCGCGCGAATTTTATCGCTCTTGCGCTTCCTTTTTTTATTACGCAATTTGCGATTCGATGTATGAATTGTATTCAATCCCACGGATCTTCCGCGGCTTTATTAATCGTGTCTTTTTTTTATCGCGACGCAATAGAAAGTCGAGTAGCTCGCGGCGATTTTCGTAAGAGTGTATAAGAGATGTATAGATATGATCGTTTCGATATCGCTGATTCTTTTCCCGGCAAAGCGAGCGATAGCGGCGCATCGCGTTAATATTTCACTATAGGGGGTTTTTATTCTTGCATCGCGATTGCTGTGCATTGTATATATATCGCCTCCAACATCACGTCCAACTGTTTTTTTTATAAACATCCCATAAAATAGCTTCTTTTAACTTTCAATAATATAAAATGCATCAAATACATGTCAAAAAAAGTTCCATATACTTTTACCTTAAAGTATACAAATTTATCGAAATTTAAAGAGGGAAAGAATTTTAAGGTACGACGTTTTATTATGAATTATTCATTAAATAATGCGTCAAATACATGTCAAAAAAGTTCCATTTTTTTTCCCTTAAAGTGCAATCGAAATTTAAAGAATTAAGATACGACGTTTCGTTACGAATTTTAATATTTCACTATAGGGGTTTTTTTATTCTTGCATCGCGATTGCTGTGCATTGTATATATATCGCCTTCAACATATCACGTCCGACTGCTTTTTATAAACATCTCATAAAATAGCTTCTTTCAACTTTCAATAATATAAAATGCATCAAATACATGTCAAAAAAAGTTCCATATATTTTTACCTTAAAGTATACAAATTTATCGAAATTTAAAGAGGGAAAGAATTTTAAGATACGACGTTTTATTATGAATTATTCATTAAATAATGCATCAAATACATGTCAAAAAAGTTCCATTTTTTTCCCTTAAAGTGCAATCGAAATTTAAATAATTAAGATACGATGTTTCGTTACGAATTTTAATATTTCACTATAGGCGGTTTTTATTCTTGCATCGCGATTGCTGTGCATTGTATATATATCGCCTCCAACATATCACGTCCGACTGTTTTTTATAAACATCTCATAAAATAGCTTCTTTTAACTTTCAATAATATAAAATGCATTAAACACATGTCAAAAAAAGTTCCATATACTTTTACCTTAAAGTATACAAATTTATCGAAATTTAAAGAGGGAAAGAATTTTAAGATACGACGTTTTATTATGAATTATTCATTAAATAATGCGTCAAATACATGTCAAAAAAGTTCCATTATTTTCCCTTAAAGTGTACAATCGAAATTTAAAGAATTAAGATACGACGTTTCGTTACGAATTTTAATATTTCACTATAGGGGTTTTTTTATTCTTGCATCGCGATTGCTGTGCATTGTATATATATCGCCTCCAACATCACGTCCAACTGTTTTTTTATAAACATCCCATAAAATAGCTTCTTTTAATTTTCAATAATATAAAATGCATCAAATACATGTCAAAAAAAGTTCCA
Organism: Camponotus vicinus; assembly: GCF_025532165.1. Taxonomy (NCBI): domain Eukaryota; kingdom Metazoa; phylum Arthropoda; class Insecta; order Hymenoptera; family Formicidae; genus Camponotus; species Camponotus vicinus. The sequence continues at coordinate 9,084,009 of NW_028141947.1, forward strand.
TTCTTTTACCTTATTAAAGTATACAATTGAAATTTAAAGAAGGAAAGAATTAAGATACGACGTTACGAATGATTGATTAAATCGTTAAATTTCATTATTATCGAACAGGCGTTCTTAACGATTCTTTTGCGAAATTTCGAACATGTCGGATATCTATCTTCGTTTATCGCGAAACTAGCATTTTTCCAGCGTGGCAAGCTGGAATCGCGTTACGGGTTGAATGAAGTGCTATTTGAGCGTTAATATGACTTCATTTCGCAATCGATTCGGATTCGATTCGCCGCCGCGAGCGGAGGGAGGGAGGGTGGGTGGATGGGTGGCGGTTTTTCATCGTAGGCGTCGTCGACATTCTCGAAAGAGATTACCCGGCACTCGCCCAGCGCGTTTCTTCGTATCGATCGTCGCCGCGCGAATACTCCCACATAATTCGCTTATTACAGCTTCCGCGTATCTCCGCGTTTTCCCCACGGTATCCCCGGCTTCTCGGAAAAAGTATGCGCGCTCGGTCGCGAGAAACACCTACTCGCGTTTGTGCATCCGCGCTCTCGCTCTCGCTCTCGCTCCCGCACGTTTCTCGTGCGAGCATCGTCGCTATAATTGCAGCCGATGCGACGTACGTACGTTATAGCACGACGCCCCGGTCGCCCCGTTGCGTTGCGTACGCGCGCGCACGTGTTGGTGGCACGAGTACGCGTGCATGTGTGTGTCGTGTCGTTGTCTGTACGTGTGTTGGGCGCGCGCGTGGGGAAGTCCCCGTTAACGACACTGTAGCGTTCGTGCAACCGTCGTATTTGTGCTGGTTGGAGAGAGACGGAGAGTCGAAAAATGAGAGAGAGAGAGGGGGGGGGGGCCGGTGTGGCCGATAGAGAGAGAGAAATATCGGCGAACTCGCGAGAGAGAGAAAGAGATCGAGATGGCACGGGAGATAGAGAAAGAGAGAGAGGGAGGGGGAGAGAGAAGGACACGAAGTAGTCGAGGGATGGTTTTGCTCTGCTGGCTCTGTATTGATTGCTGTGCTGCTCCTCCACCTCCACCATCTCTTGCGACGATCTCTCTCTCTCTCTCTCTCTCTCTCTCTCTCTCTCTCTCTCTCTCTCTCTCTACTCGCTTCTGTCCCGATCTCTTCTCCTGTCCGCACACCAACGCGGCCGCCTGTAATGTCGGTTCGCTCTCTGCGAAACCATCAAGATCCGAGGTCCTCGTTGCGCCACGTATCTCTTCCCTCGAAACGCCCCGACGAGAGAGAGAGAGAGAGAGAGAAGTTCGCCTGTAATTGACGCAGATAGGAGTGCCATCTGCCGCGGCACTGACGGCGGAGAGGACGGGGAATGCGCGTGATGCCATCCTCGGCGACGTGTTCCATGTAAGGATTCATTGAATGGGAAACGAAGCTCGGCCGCGAGCGGCTCTTCGTGACTCTGTCGTGGCTCGCGTGCTTCGTCTTCTGTGTCTCGATTCGCGATGTCGCCTAAACCAAGTCGAGTGGCATTGGCGTCTTAGATTTTCGTACGTGGCACACGAAGCGAATCTGAATAAGAGGGAACGGTAATGAGTTAATGAGATTGCACCGTATAATTTTGATGCGAATTCAAATGAACGATGAGAAAATTTATCTCAATTTATGAATATTAAGATTTATGACATGTGGTGAGGGAGAGAAAGGGAGAAGAGAATTTGCATGATACTTTTTTTAACGTGGGTTGAAGAAAAATAAGTTTATATATACACACGCTTTATATATCTATGATTCTTTTATAGCGTATATTGAAGATGTATCTTCTCGTCATTATTTTTTATTTTATACATTCATTAGGTTATGTACAGATTATATACTTTTTATCTTTTACAGGAGTGTAAAGATTTGATTATACCTATATTCTGCGTGATAAGGCTTATATAGTAACATTTTCATCTTATCTAATAGCGTTATCATAATGTGACTTATGATAATGCTATTAGAGGTAAAGTGAAAATTGAATTATTTAACAGAAGATTAATGAATGAATGAAGATATGCATTATTTATATTACACATAGAATTTTCTATGTAACGGTGCTAAAAAGATTGCATTAATAATATCTTCAAGATTTAAGTATCACATAAAAAATTCAGTTGATAATTTTACAATACAATCACGCGTATGTTTATTAAATTTCTTGGATTATTTCGATAATTAAGTAAATTGATTTTTTGCTCTACTCAAAATTTCATATCATGTTCTACAGTGATTTTCTCAATATCATCATTATAATATTATCTGTTCTTCCAAACGATGAGCTTAAAGATCACGCTATTATCCACATTAACATCCAATTTGAGCACCATGTTACGCGTCTCTCTCTCTCTCTCTCTCTCTCTCTCTCTCTCTCTCTCTCTCTCTGTTATTTCATGCTCGTATCTTACGAGTTTTTACGAAACGACATTCCGGTTCGTCAAATATTATCATATTCACGTGCATCTGGTTTTATTACAGTAATTAACGGGGATAGCGATGGACTTGATGCAAATTAGTGTTCTATTTAAATTCGCTAATTACTGTTACGACATAACGATACGCTCGCTTCACGATGAAACATTCATGTTACAAGGTCCGCGTGTGAGTATATGTTTTTCTTTCAAACACGGGGGAGTGGAATCGGGTATAATTAACGTATATGGAAGTATTATCTGATGCGGCACAGTGACATCGATGTGGTGCTCGTGATACGCGTCATGTGTGTGTGTGTGTGTATAAATGTTCTTTCTTTCTCTTTTTCTCTACCTATCTTTCCATCTCTTTCACGTCGTGTAGCGTCGTTGTACGTGTAGACAAACAAGTTTAGAATAAGAATATTAAATATCAAATTTGTCAGCGTAGCAATTATATTGAGCTCTTAATTTGAGAAATAAAAAAAATATCGCAAAGTCAAGCATTTCTCAATCAAAAGTGCATAAAGTATTAAAATGTCAAATGCATACATCGTTTGATACATCACATTATTTCATTCAAGAACAAACATATGAATATATCGTTAAATGCAGTATATGATATCGAATGTTTCTTCGCGCTTTACGAGAAATTAAAATTTTAATGTCCATTCTAAAATAACTAATGTTCATTTTGCTATCTAGACTTAAGATAACACGCTTGTTGTGATTCGGAATATTCGTGGATCGATATAAACGAGTTATGCGAAGCAGACAGTAAAGCGCGGGAATAAACGCGATAAATTATAATCGAATGTGTATTCAGAGCAGCAAAGGCACGTTCGCATCTTGCGAACAAACGGCGTGTTTTTTTCCCGTCACGAGCTCTTCTCTCTCTCTCTCTCTCTCTCTCTCTTGCGACGACGACGACGATGACGGTGCTTCAACCGAGTTTCTCCCAGCCGAAGTCGAAAGGAGCGTAATACGGGTCGAGAAATCGATGGTCGACCGTGTCTTCCTTTTGCCCTCGGCTTGCTGCCCCCGCTGTTCCCTCGCCTTAAGACGCCCCCTCTCTCTCCTGCGCACTCTTTCTATCCCCGTTTCTCTCCCTTCGCTTCTTCGCCAATTTACGAGCATCTCGAAGTGTGCCTGCCTGGCTGAAAATCGGGTAGGGTCACAGGCTCGCCCGGATATTCCGGCGGATAACGATGACGTCGAATCACGAATGAGAGAGAGAGAGCTGCTTACGATGACTCGATATTATTCATGTATCGATACTTTATTTCTTGTATTGTTTTAAATCACGGTAATATAATTCCGACATTAACTTGATAACGTTATTAATCAACGACGTTCATTAATTGCAGTTTAAATGGTTTTCTATTCGTAAATTGAAAGCGCTTTAAAAGAGACATATGAATTAAAATATATCGTATTTATATTTTTATTACAACGCGTAGTTGTAATAAAAATTAATCCTCGTGATAACTTACTGGTCGTGGGAACAAATAGCTCTCTCGATTATTACGAGCAATTTTATTGATGCTTTGCGAATAATCGAATAGCGATATGCGTGATATCCTGTGTCGAAGGAATGAAAAGTATCGGCGCACTTAATTATAAGCATCCATGTCTGCGGATTATTCATGATCTACGTAGGAATGAAGAAATATTCTGGAGAAATATTCTGCAGAGTCGCTGCAGCGGCAATAATTGCGCGAGTTCGGTCTTGCTGTGTTATTCGGTGCGCCCAGGAGACGCGTCTAATTATACGCTCGTCGGATGGAAATGATAATTTCGACCACGGATTCTGATATTTCAGCATCGCGGACATAAGAGTTCGAAAATTGCGGGAGAAATCGAAACTGTATGAAAAAAAAAACATTCGTAATAAATTGAAATTAGATTAAATTAATTCATATTGATTTTTCCTCTCTTTATTTCTATATATTAAAAAGTTTTGATGTTGTTTAAGGTATGAAGAATTTAAAAGCAATAATCAAATCGTCTCACTGGTATCTTGAACTTTGTTTTGTTTGATTGGTACAGTATTTTTTTTTCATCTTTGAAAGTGGAATTATTTTAAAACATAAGCTTAATTTTGTAGAAAATTTTTTCCCATCATTTAAAAAGTAATCATCATAAGCATTATTTAATAAAAATATAACCACATGTAAGCGACAAAATATACATCAAGCTATTAAAACATAATTTGCAAATTTTTAGTAAAAATAGAAGTCATTAAAACATTTTAATATTTTATATGAATTTTAATATTTGAGTTAAAAATGTTATAATAATTTCATTCAATTTCTTTCTCTCTCTTTTAGGCCGTTTTGTAAAGTTTTTTCTGTTATTAGTAAGCAAAATAATAACAAAATAGTATAAGATATTGAAAGCACATTTCTGTCCCATAGTTATATCGAAAAGATCATTTCCGGCAGCAACTATGCGTGGCTTCTTTTCAATTACAAAAATCCAAAGTTTCACACAATATAAATAATTATCGATTTATGAATCTGAAAGCGAATAAAAGTCTGTAGCCTTTTTCTATCAGCTGTTTCGGTACAAAATAAACACGTATGTTTTATAGATACTGAAATGTTGTCTGATATTACGAGATAACTATTTGCTACAACGTGACATATATAATATATATATAAAACAAAAATTAAATTTCTGTCAATAATTATCATGTGTGATTACCATAAATAATTTTTATTAATGTATGATAAAGAAAAATATATTTAATTAACTTGCGAATAATATTTTATCAATGTCTTGCATAACAATTAGAAATAAAAGTTCAAAATCTATGTAATGTATTTATATATTGATGTAAAGAAATGAATGAATTTATATTATCTTCATTTATCAGAAGAAAATTTCACGCAAATAAAAATAAAAGGAAAAAAAAACTAACATTACATTGATTTTGAAGACGATCAGAAAATCGCAAAAGTTTTAAAAAAACATAATTTAGGACTATATGTTTAATTATGTTAATTCTTTTTTCTTCAATAGAGAATTCTCTCTATAGAGTACACATTATTATATCTTAAATACTTATATTTAAACATAGAAGAGACATTTTGCGATAATCCTCTTAGAAAGCAGCTTATACTGTAAAAGGAAGCCATGAAGAAAGATGCGCGAAAAACATAAACGCGCGCATTAGAAATGCTACTGAAATATTCAAATCGGATTATCTTACTTTCTTCGTCCTTTCGTCTTGCAATGTCGTTCAAATACTAAGTACTTTCTTTATCCATTAGATTAACGAGAATAAAGACGTGGAATTATTTATACCTTGCTTTCGCCACATCATTTAACGAGTCGATCACGCGTCCTTAGAGATCCCGGATGAATAAAATTTTTCAACGAAGGCTGTACAAACCGATAGGAACTTGAGGTCATCTCGAATCAATACATCACTGATAATGATCGCATGACGAATTCATGATACATCGAATGAATGCTATTGTGTACACCAGAGCATACATCAATTTTCTTATCCGACTTTAATGATGATACTAATCCGATGCATTTCAGTGAATATATATATATGAAATGGAATAATAGTCATTAAAAATTTTTTTTTATTATTGCAATAAATAATTTCCTTCATTAGATTCTATCGGAAAATAACCGATACGAGTTATGCTTGAAAATTTTAATAGGAATTCTTCTATGTATTTAAATGCGTAAATGGAATCCAGTCTTTGTGTCAGCGACTCATTTATATATTTTCTCCAGTAAGGAAATTACGTTTTCAATTAAAATTATTAAGATAAATTCATACCAAGAATGAATCTTTCCGTTTGAGATTGCATTTCACTTGCGCGATTGACAACAAAAAGTGCATCGGGACAGTTTGCTTGCAGTATATACAATTATATCTAAGAAAACCAACGAATTAACACTTTATTTTGAGATTCATAGAAATCACTTATCGTCGAACGATACATTCACGCGTGAATTTATCGCGCCTCTTTAAACTCGGCTCTTTGAAGACGGATAGAAACAGATAGAAGACATTGAAACGCGTAATTTAACACGTTAAACTGGACTGGTTGCATAAGCACTCGTAATATCAGCGTACATTCGAGAGGCGTGTGTAAAAAGAAAAAAAACTACGGTTAAAGCGTAAATTTCTGAACGAGAACCGAAAGACACTTGAGATGAAAAATCGTCTCGCTCGAGAATTAATTAACGCAATTGCGACAAGAGTAATTAGAGTATCTCTTGCGCTCGTGCGTGTGATAACTTTGCTGGTTATATGATAATAGCGGCGCCGCCGCTGTCTCCCTCTCTCTCCTTCTCTCTCTAGCATCAGCCTAACCTAATCTAATCTAACCCTAACCTAACGTTGTAACGATGTATATTTATACAACAGCTGGGCGGCGGTGGCGGCGGCGGGAGGGGAGTGCGCCAGTCAGCTGATTGAAGCGCTGGAGGGGAAAAGGTGTACGCGTGTGTATGTGTGTTGTGTTATGTGGTGTGGAGGGGAGAACGACCTTTATTTAAAGCGCCGCCGGAGGAGGAAGCCTTTCTTCGACTGGTAAACAGTCGTCAAATGCAAATGTGAGCGAAGCTGCCTGTATGTATGTGTGCGCGTTTACTCGAAATATATAAACGCTATTTTTTCCGAGGAATTCTACGAGACCGGTGAACATTTTCCATTAGCGGCCTGATTAATTAGGTGAAAGAGCTGTCTTTTTGATCTAGGTGACGATGACGTTCTACGTTGTAGGTTATTGTGTACGTAAAGAATAAGAGAAAATGTAATCTCTCTCGACTGTTTACATTAGTACGGTTATGTCTTATGATATGACAGATAGCGTTATCCGATAATCGAGTAAGTTTATTTTGGATTCAAAATTATCGATATATACGTGTTTCTTATACAAGAGTAACTTGTTTAGTACTTTACAAGTCGTCCGATTAAAACCTTCCATTATTGTTCTCGAGGAACAAGCTCCCGCATCGTCGAGGCTCTGCGGGAAAAATCGCTTATCCCGACTCGGTGCCGAAATTTCGAGACACCGACCGTGGCGGAGAAACACCGTCGTAAATATCGGCGAAACCTGTTCCGTCTCCTCCTTCTCGCGTCGGGTTTTTCGAGATAAAAAGAAGGCAGAAGGAGAGAAGGAGTCCTTGGCGATGCGGACTCGCGCGAGAGTAATATAATCTCTCCGCTAACGAAAGCGTGTGCGGGTGTTTCAGGGGACTGGCATGGAGAAGGAGAACTCCGCATCGGGCGGGGGCGGTGGAGGCGGCGGGGGTGGCGGGGCTGAAGCGACGACGGCGGCGACTCCAGGCGCCACCTCCACCTCCGAGAAACTCCAGGCGGACCAGGCCAATCCGTTGCTCGATCCTACTGCACTCTTCGGCGGTAAGTCATTTTCGCTCGTTTCGCTATTCTTTCCTTTCCTCCCTCCCCCCCCCCTCTCACATTTTTATGTCTCACCCCTTTCCGCTCGTAACGCGGAATGACTACGTCGCCGATAAGCGGCGTCGTTATGCGAATCGACCAAGATAAATCGGAGAAAGAAGTCCGATAATAGGAGAGCGTTCTCTTCGCGCTCTAACGCTCGGTTTCTTCAGTGTCGGCTGGATATCTATTTGTAGAAAATAACCAATATCCGCCAGAATTATATTCCGGATAACTCTCCTCGATAGTTAATTATAGAAAAATGGCAAGAGTGGAGGGTCGATTTTGAGAGAATTAACAATATTTGTTACATTCGCGATCTAACGATGACATTTCAACGTCTTATAAGTTAGCGGAACAAAATGGGCGGAATCAATTATAATTGATATTTTTATTTGTTGCTCATTTGTTGCTAAAAAGTTGCCAAAGAAAAAAATTTGTTGCTCTGTAATTTAAAAAAAAAAATCATGTTCCGCTAAAGGAAGATTAAGTTAGCGGAACAATATATATAACAACAAAATTATACGTAATAATAATATAAAAATTTGTTGCTAATTTGTTGCTAATTTGTTGCTCTTAAAATATTCAATTTGTTGCTTGCAAAATAAATTTAAACAATAGCGGAAAACTTTTCACAGCGAGCAAAGTTACAAGAGTAAACTATCAGAAAAAAATTTGTTGCTCGCTTAAATTTGGTATTGAGATATTATTTGAATTTGTTGCTTTCGAAATATCCAAGTTCCGAATTTGTTGCTTGCAAAATAAATTTAAATAATGATGAAAAACCTTTCACAGCGTGCAGAGCTACAAGAGTAAACTACTAGAAAAAAATTTGTTGCTCGCTTAAATTTGGTATTGAGACATAGTTTGAATTTGTTGCTTTCAAAATATCCAAGTTCCGAATTTGTTGCTTGCAAAATAAATTTAAATAATGATGAAAAACCTTTCACAGCGTGCAGAGCTACAAGAGTAAACTGTCAAAAATAAATTTGTTGCTCACTTAAATTTTATATTGGAATATAGGTTGAATTTGTTGCTTTCGAAATATCCAAGTTTCGAATTTGTTGCTTGCAAAATAAATTTAAACAATAGCTGAAAACCTTTCACAACGTGCAAAGTTACAAGAGTAAACTATCAGAAAAAAATTTGTTGTTCGTTTAAATTTGGTATTGGAATATAGGTTGAATTTGTTGCTTTCGAAATATCCCAGTTCCGAATTTGTTACTTGCAAAATAAATTTAAAAAATGATAAAGAACCTTTCACAGCGTGCAAAGCTACAAGAGTAAACTATCAGAAAAAAATTTATTGCTCGCTTAAATTTGATATTGGAATATAGGTTGAATTTGTTGCTTTCGAAATATCCAAGTTCCGAATTTGTTGGTTGCAAAATAAATTTAAACAATAACGAAAAACCTTTCACAGCGTGCAAAGTTTAAATTACATCGAAAACATATTGACTGAATTTTTACTTAATATATTTGGCACAAGTATTCAAGGCCATATAAATCTTATTAATTGTTATTGTCGTCATATACATATTCTTGTAATTTAATTTGTTTGTTATTTAAACTTATTGCAACAAATTCGAAACTTGGATATTTCGAGAGCAACAAATTCAACTTATATTCCAATACCAAATTTAAGGGAGCAACAAATTTATTTTTGATAGTTTACTCTTGTAGCTCTGCACGCTGTGAAAGGTTTTTCATCATTATTTAAATTTATTTTGCAAGCAACAAATTCGGAACTTGGATATTTTGCAAGCAACAAATTCAAACTATATCTCAATACCAAATTTAAGCGAGCAACAAATTTTTTTCTAGTAGTTTACTCTTGTAACTCTGCACGCTGTGAAAGGTTTTTCATCATTATTTAAATTTATTTTGCAAGCAACAAATTCGGAACTTGGATATTTCGAAAGCAACAAATTCAAACTATATCTCAATACCAAATTTAAGCGAGCAACACATTTTTTTCTAGTAGTTTACTCTTGTAGCTTTGCACGCTGTGAAAGGTTTCTCATCATTATTTAAACTTATGGCGCGAGTAACAAATTCGAAACTTGGATATTTCGAGAGCAACAAATTTAAATAATATCTCAATACCAAATTTAAGCGAGCAACAAATTTTTTTCTAGTAGTAGTTTACTCTTGTAGCTTTGCGCGCTGTGAAAGCTTTCTCATCATTATTTAAACTTATTGCGCGAGCAACAAATTCGAAACTTGGATATTTCGAGAGCAACAAATTCAAATAATATCTCAATATCCAAATTTTTTTCTGATAGTTTACTCTTGTAACTTTGCTCGCTGTGAAAAGTTTTCCGCTATTGTTTAAATTTATTTTGCAAGCAACAAATTGAATATTTTAAGAGCAACAAATTAGCAACAAATTTTTATATTATTATTACGTATAATTTTGTTGTTATATATATTGTTCCGCTAACTTAATCTTCCTTTAGCGGAACATGATTTTTTTAAAAAAATTACAGAGCAACAAATTTTTTTCTTTGGCAACTTTTTAGCAACAAATGAGCAACAAATAAAAATATCAATTATAATTGATTCCGCTCATTTTGTTCCGCTAACTTATAAGACGTGACATTTCATTAATCTAATCGACTCACCTTGTATCTCTGCGATTACATAGAAAAAAAGGACATTCTTTGTATTTAAAATATATTTAGTTTTAACATGGAAATCTTGAAATGAGATTATATTGCGTTAATTAAAGAAAAATATAATTGCTTGAATAATTGCTTACTTGAATGAAGCCATTTTATATAGTTGAATCAAGAAAAATATATTCTTATGATTTAAGATTTAATTTTCTTGAATGAAAAAGAAACAATGTTAGACAGAAAATAACATTTTTAAATCAAAGATTATAATTTTCTTAAAGTAGAATTAAATAATTATATATTCTTGAGGTGACAATTACAATATTAAAATAAGACTATAATATTGTTGAAATTAAAAATTTGTCAATTCTTCTGAGAAGATTATAAATTGTTGCGTATATACGAAACAATGAACGTGTTAGTTTAAGTATATAAGTTTTGATTTGACACTTATTTTTTTCTGTGTATACTACTCTGAGATTTTTCTAAATATTCGGGCAATCACTGGCAATTCCTCCTATCTTTGTTTGATTCACGCGATACGCGATATTGTTTAACGAAACGAGTAAATATTTCCCGTGTAACAAGCGTTTGGATGCACGTGCTGGGTGTTTCGAAAGGATATGCGCGAATTCCGACGTCGTTATATTTGCCGGTGTATCGTGCTTGTCCAGGAGGAAGTTTGCTCCTGGCTACTCCGATTTCGGTCGTCAAAGCACGTTTCCGCGACGGGCGACGAGTCAGACAGTCTCGCACGATCTGTCCGCGAGTACATAAGCTGACAAATTGGAGGGTTATTGCAATAGGGAGCACCAGAAATACAGTTACGTACGAGTTTCTTTTTCCAAACGCGGAGTAGGTCTTTGAGATGCCTCAGATAAATCATAAGTTTTTGCATAAAATTATTTGCACAAAAATCACGCGAAAAGATTAAACGTAAGAGATCTTCCTCGAAATCTTTTTAATTGGACTTTTTCCTTCTTTTAGAAAAAATTTCATTATTGATACAGATAAAAGTTCAATTATCAAAGTTACAAATTATCCTCCCGGAATATTTTCTTTTCCCAAAACATTTATATTTTAATTTTGATGTTATATGTATTTATATTTTATATACAATTTATTAATTAAATTCGTATAAACCATCGTCGATCTTTATTAAATATATATTTTTTCTCAGACAGAGTAATGGAACAATAAGATTCATTACATAAGTAATACATAACTCTTTATAATTAATGAAACCGGCGGTCAAAGATACTTCGCACGATCCGAGAGGTGAATCATTTCTTATATATCGCGCCGTTATGACGCCGTTGCACTTGCCGTGGATTTACATTTACATGGTCGTTCGAAAGCGGATACGCGATATAAAGTGGGCCCAATACGCTCTCGCGCGCGTCAACGCGATTTATTAGCGCCGTTTTAACGAGCGGAGGGCCTTCTTTCTTCCTATCTTTCTCTCTCTCTCCCTCTCTTTCTCGCTCCATCCTGAAATCAATTAGTCCCGCGTGCGTACACATCGTATCCAGCCTTTCTCTACCACCCCCTCCCTCTCTCTCCCAAGGTTATCAAGGCTTCTTCCGACGGTTCTCGACCGCTTCCTCGCGACAAAGGAGAGAACTTGAGGTCTTGCATATCGCATTCTTCGATCAGCTTTGTTTCTAGCACTGGTCCTAGACTTTACCTTAAACTTTTTTGACATTTTAATTTCAAAACTTTTATTTTCAAGTAGCAGGAAGTGAATCAATTGACAAGAGAAAAAGATCCAAATTTAGGTCAATGATTTGTAAGGGATATTTAACTCGATCTCTATATTTTTTACATTTATATCGTTAAATGTTACATTTTTTTCGCCATTAATATATTGTGATTTCAAGACATTTCATCTTTCAAATTAGTTTCAATTGTAATACATATTATAAATTCTCAAACATTCTTTATGTGGAAAATATTGATTAATGAGAAGAGATGATAATAATATTGTGAATTAAGAGCTAAATCAAAATCAGCTTCTCTAATATAAATAATAGTAAAGAATTTGTATTAGAATTTGTAGTCTATATGAAAAAGAGAGTCTACATTATTTAATTATGAATGTATCACGCACGTAAAGATAACAGATTGGATTTTAATGCAACTAAGAGTGCATTCTGCGCTCTTTATTTCTTGACTCGGTTGCGTCTCGAAAACCGGTACTACTTTTGTTCCCTCGTAGAGTAGGATCTTCGTCGCCTCTCAACCAAGATTTTCGTCGTTTATTTCGTCGCTTCACCTTCGACCCGTCATCCCTCTTCGTGTTTCCTGGACCGCCATCGAGTCGCATCTTCCCCTCAACCTCGGGCGATATCTCTCTCTTTCTCTCTCTCGAGTTGTTCTCGGCTGCGTTTTCCTCCTGCGTCTTTTCCTCCTCCTGTTCATCCCTATCCTTCGTCCTTTTCCCCCGGTTTCCTGTCCATCGCTGCTGCCATCCGTCTCAGTCTTCGTGGACGACTTGTCTCGGTCGCTCTTTCGTCGCGTCGCTTTTTCTTCGTCCTCGCTCCGGGTTTAGGTCCGTAGGGCTTTGGGGACGCAAGAACGAACGAACGGACGCAAGCAGCGAGATGCTTCTCTCTCCTTCCCTCTACCTCTCCCTCCCTCTTTCTCTCTCTGTGTTTCTGTCGTTCTCTCACTTTCGGTCGTCGCTCGTTCGCTCGTTCACTCGCTCGGCCACCCTCCGTCTCCCTCGCTCTTCGCCGGTTCTGTATATTTATTGATTGCCACCTCACCTCACCTACCACGGTAGACCGAGGTCTGCGGCAGTTTCCCCACCCCTCTCGCGTTTCCCTCGTCCCAACCTCATTCTGCAACGGCAGCAGCAGCAGCAGCAGCATCGCGCGTTACGAGGAGCCTCTGTCCCTCTTTCTTGCTCTCTTTCCGCGCTATCACGCTCTCCGCCTCTCTTTCTTTTGCCCCCGTCTCTCTCGTTCGCTCGTCGACCCACTCTACGCTTTATTCGAAGCTTCGCGTTCGTTTCCCTCTCTCTTTCTCACGTTGTCCTGCCGCTGTCTCTCTCCCTCCCTTTCCGCTCTTGCTCTCCCCGCAGCACCGTGGTGCTTTTACCTCCTACGCTCAATACAAACTCGTTGGACGCGGCAGAGTTTTCGTTTGAAGCTACCATCCGGGGCTTGCGATATATATCCACACCCACACCGTTGCCGTCGCCGCTGCTTCCTCGTCTTGACGTCGACGTCGACCTCTCGGCGTCGTTATATCTCGACGGCGGGTGACTCGCGGCGGTGCCAGTGCCACGACGAGAGTGCATCCTAGATGAGAAGACGCCGTCATTTAGGCAAAGTAGGGAAACGGAAAGGTCTATGCGGGCAAATGATACTTCTCAGTTCTCGACTGCAGCTTCCCTCCCTCTCTCTTATCTCTTAAGCCTTTAGTTTCCCTTCTACAACGTAGCGATGAACTTTCTCCCTCTCTCTCTTTCTCCTTCTCTCCTTTTATTATCTTCTAAATTTAGCGATAACGTGAAATCTGCGCGCACAATGATGATGTACCTGAAGAGATTGAAGATCGCAAGAGTCTCGTAAGAACTTTCAACGTAATTAATTTTAATTTGATCGGCTACTTATCAATATGTAATGACTATTCGGGCATTATTTTTGCATATCTTTCGTCACTTCGACACTAACGACACCTTTATCGAGCTCGTTTACCTTCACATATACGTCACCATAAGTTTCTGCCGTATGTCATATATAAAGCGCTGTCATTTGTAAGAAATAGAAGACGAAGAATCGAACGACACAAACAGGAAAAAATTGTTATCTCTCCTCTCTCTCTTTCTTTTTGTTCGTTTGTTCGTTCTTTGTGTTCCTGTTACGTTCTCCGTCTCGTTTTCGCTCTTTCTTGCCGCTCGTTTGCGATTCCATTGCTCTGTGACCCTTCCCTGACGGTTTTACCACCCACACCCGGCACGAACACCGCCGAGCGAGCCGTGGTTTCCTCTTAAAGCTCGTTTGTTGTCGAGCTCATCGTACCGCCATGCGCACCGGCAAACTCGATCGAAGACGAAAAGGGAAGGAGACATGATTAAAACGCTAGTGACGTAATAAATCCTCCTGAATATTTCCGGCTCTTTCTATACACCCTTAATGCTAAAGATTATTCTCGATTCTATTCCGTGTTCATGTATCGTTCAACGCTAAATATAATTATCTGATTCTTTTTTAAACTTTATATGTCGCATGATAAAAATCATACATAAAATCGTGTATAAAATCCTATTTCGAGATAAAAATCTAATGATTACATTGAGCAAAATTAGTTACATAGAGAATGTGAATAAAATTTATCTTGCTAAAAGTATGATCAAATGTAATCTCGATGTAAATGTGAAATGAAAATTGTAGTTTAATATTAACATAAAATATAAGTCATGGATTAGCGGGTTTATAATATTAAATAATTTATTTAACATATCATAATAAAATAAAAATTGAAAATATCTAAATATATTATTTTGCGTGCAAATATTTAAAAAAACCATAAATCATATTCAATTTCTTTTTTTTTCATTGAAAAAAAAGGGAAACCAGTTTCTCATTGACAGCTTTATAAAGTTAAATAACAGTTTTTAAGTAATTGCTTTACAAAAAAAAAGAGTAGTTATAGAGTCATATTTATAAGCATAGATTATGTGTTATCTGCATAGATTGCACGCGCGTAAAAAAGATAATTTGCATAGTCCACGAACACGCGTAAACTATTGTCGTTTATATATGGCCGGTACGAGAATGCGTAAATGCGAGTACATACTTTAACTCGGCGCAAACGACGCCTCCACTCTCGTTTGTACGTGCGCGAGAGCGATTGTATGTCGGCTCCACACACGTGGCCGCCGGCTATATCCGATCAGGGGCGTAGCTATTATATAATAAGAATAAGTAAAACGTATAACGAGCTGTGAGTGCAAATTCAACTAGAAAATATACACGACGAGATATAAAAGAATAGAAAAAAGTTTATTCACTATCTCCTATTTAAATATTAATTATTGATCTTGATCAATTTAAATTACTCAAAATAAACGTATTTCCGCAAATTATTGATCTTGAAAATTTTATTCACTATCTCTTATTTAAATATTAATTATTGACCTTGATCAATAATTAATATTTAAATAAGAGATAGTGAATAAAATTTTCAAGATCAATAATTTGCGCAAACACGTTTATTTTGAGTTTAATTTGATCAGCTTTACAAGTTAATGATAATTTATCCGATATCGCGAAATATGTGAAATCGATATTTAATCCAGACTATGTCCCAAACAATTTAAAAATTTATTACTTCCTCAAACAAAAAACAAATCACGATAATTCAATATATAACATATCCTTTTAACAACGCTTATATTCGAATAATAACTTTAATTAGTCTTTTCAAAACATCAATTAAGTAAATTTAAATAATGTCATCAATCATATTTTAATTGATTAATAAATACATATATCATATTGTTTTTGTCAATTCTAGTTTTATATATGTATATATGTGTATATGAAAAAAAGAGAGTATATGTATTCAATATAATATTCAATATATTCAATATATATATATTCAATATATTGAATATATTTCTATATCTGTTATATTAATCCGCACGAGTTAATAAGAACCAAGAGTGGGATTCGTATAAAACGGTGCAAAAAATATAGCGACGCCATTGGATGGCGTTAACGCAACGCGCGCCCATCGCTCTCCCGTTTCTACTCGCGTAACGCTCGCGCAGCTTGATAAATGCGTTTACCGTGCTTCGAATTCGGTATATAGATACACGCGCGGCTCTCGAGGCGATGAAAAAAAAAATACGACTACAAAGGGAGAGAGCGGAGGGAAGAGATACGGAGACACATACACGGGCGATCTGTGTGTTACTCCCCGTGCGCCGCGAGATGCATCCAGCCGAGAAATACAAAAATATCAATCGATTTGGGAAATATATACGCGCCCGCACCTCCCCGTCCCCTCCCATTCTATCCCCTAAAACATTAAGCCACTGAATTATGTAGCCGAGGGCAATTTCTTTTCGTGGGGATTACCTTAGCGAGAATCTTCCACGACTGCCTCGTAGCACGTTGCATAATGCACTTAGTTACAGCTTTCGATGTATATTCGTGTTTGTATCTTTTTTATCGAATAATAATCTTACATATTAAGAGAACAGAATTATGGATCACTTAAGAATTGTATGCTTCCATTTTAGAGATAGGCGAAAATAAAAATTTATAGAGCAAAATAAAACACATAATATTTATCCTTTTTATCGCCTCTTAAAGGTGTAAGCGATTTTTCTTCGATTTCACAATCATTTATTGCTATCATCTGTATTCAAAAAAACTTAATAATTAATGCCATCTTATCTAGTGTTAGATATTTCTAAAATTTGTGTTAGACAAATTAAATTAAGAATAATTTGTTGCCTGTTTTTATACACAATTGGTTTTTAATAATGTTTAAAAAAGCATAAATGATTAGGAAGATTTAAAGCAACAGTTTGAGATGAATCTTATCAAAATTTAATAAAATTATAGAAATGATATATTATATATATCGTATATATAATTTATTTTCAAATCTTCATATCTCGCTAAATACAATCAAATGTATTATATATAATCATACGGTAGAGCAGAAATGTACATCTCTTAAAATCAAGCTTCTTACAGATGGAGATTTTAAAGAAATAGATGCCCTGCTTTAATCGTGTATAAATGACCTTTAACCTATTAATTATTAATATACTATTTATGTAACATATTATTCTGGGTCATACTCGCACACGTGGTGAATTTTTTTCAGAGATGTATTAAATATAGTTATGTTTTTCGTAACAAAATATATATATTTCTTGACGTAATGAATAAAACATATATATTTTGTGAATAATCAAATAACAGCAACAAAATAAATAATTTGTAATTTGAATTCACATAGGAAATATCTCACACTGTATCTTTTTCGTTCAATGCATGCGAGCTATGGGATAGACGTGCACGAATCGTCGAGTAATCTATTTTCTTTTCCAATTTTGTCCACTCAGTCTACCTGTCGGCTCCGTGATCGTATCGATCTTTTTTTTTTTTCGGTCTAACGATGAATCTATAACATCGCGGACTTTCTAACTGCAATTTCGTCAAGTTTATGCTACGGCTAATAAACTTACGCGTTCGGTTCACCCGATTATATCCGAAGAAGGAAATTCGCGAGCCAAGAGAGTAATGCGATTAGATAGCACAGGAACAAATTAATCCTCGGGGTCCTCTTAAACATCGATCTCTCTACCCATGATGATTCGAGGAATGTAAAGTTTGCAAATGAATAGACGAATTACATGACATTTTTTTGATTAAATATTCAATAACTGACTATTGTGAAAGAAACGTGTAAGGGTAATTTTACAGAAAAATTCGTTTATTTAAGAAAGTATAAAAACAATGTAAAAGTTTAATATTATAAAACCAATATATTAAAAAAGATTTTAATTTCGATTGTAATGTAATTGTTTCACGTTGGTTTCCTGTTAATAATTAAAAAAAATTAAAATAATCCATTTTTAACTTCAATATTTTAAATTTATTATTATTCGATGAAAAAGATGTGACAGGAAGCTCATACATATTGTAATTAAAACTCGCAACAAGCTTACTACGCTATTTGTTTTAAAGCGTTTTTTAAAAAACTGATTTTTTTTCACGCTGTCATGCGATCAGCTGTTCGACGTTTAAACGTCAATCGCGTCGTCTAGCGCGATCGGTTCGACTCGACGTGAATACAGCAAACTCAGCAATCCCGTCGCGATGCATTCGCGTAATCCTGGTAAACGGACAGTAGCAAGATTGCTGCTACTATTCCTCGCGTCCCGTAAACGAAATTAAACGGATTTGGAGGCGAGCCAGCCATCGCGTTGTCGTCGCTCACTGTCTACGTCTATGTCCCCGTCCCGACATTCCAAACGATTCTCGATCGATCGCTCGCTGACCTCTCCGTCACAAAGGACTCGAGGATGGTACTGTCGCTCCTCTATCGGGATTGGACGGTTATGATCGGAAATAATAACGAGGCTGTGCCGCGAGGCGAAACGGTGGGAAGGACATGGCCTCGGATTTTCTCATATCGACTTTGTATTATGTCGAGCGCGAGTAATTGCGACTTTTTCCCGATGTTTAAAGCATCGTCTCCCTTTCCGAACTTTGAGGGGGGATTCGGTGCCGCGGATTTAGTATGTTTGATGTCGCCTGATTGCTCGCCGTAACTTGTTACCGGTACGGCTAACGACAGACAGAGGAAAATGCGTTTCGCTTCACTGTAAATTATATTACATGAGTTACAGTTACGTGCTACATAGTTGTAAACGTGAAACGCGATGCAAGTAATACGTAACGCGATAAACTTGCGCGCAACGCGGAGCGCGAGGAATTTAATATGGCATTTTGGGATCCCGGTCGAAAACTCTTGGAAAATAATAGCCCGTTGCGGAATAAAGTTGTAAAAATCGCAATTTTCATCCGGCACAAACGCGATTAGCGTAACGTACGATGACAGAGTTGATTATCGAGGTCTTGCATTGAATTTTTTTTTTTTTTTATTATTAATTTTTAAACTCCATGAACGCATGTGGCCGAGGAGTTGTTTCAGAGTCGTAATTGAGGACGGGAACGGTTTATCAAGACTTCGTTCAGCAAAGCGGATTTTGCTCATGACGCGCGAAATAATGCTACTACTAGAGGCGCGATATTTTGTCCCGCGCGTTTGCGGTGAAAACTCGTTACGCGCTCGGAATGGATAAATTATACTGCATCTTGTTTAATGAATGAGCTGACCAATATTGCATTCAATAGTATCTTCATTTCGCTGAATGTGACGCTTAGAGAATTAACTCTACACATTTTATTTATCGAACAGCATATTTAATTTTTCAACATGTAAATATTTGACACATTTCTCAATTTTATAAAATTATTTTAGTTTTATTTATTAATACTGTTTTTATTCTAATTTAAAAATTAGAGTCACATGTATCGAATCTTTATACAGCAGTTTATAAAATTTTCTTCCATTATACATTATTAATTATCTTAATTTCTTGTTTATTTCCACAAGAAGAACACCTCGCGAAGAGAATTTAACTCTACACATTTTATTTATCGAACAGCATATTTAATTTTTCAACATGTAAATATTTGATACATTTCTCAATTTTATAAAATTATTTTAGTTTTATTTATTAATATTGTTTTTATTCTAATTTAAAAATTAGAGTCACATGTATCGAATCTTTATACAGCAGTTTATAAAATTTTCTTCCATTGTACGTTATTAATTATCTTAATTTCTTGTTTATTCCGACAAGAAGAATACACCTCGCGAACGAATAATTTATTTCTATTATAAGCGTGTTGAATCTTTTATGTACATATCGAGGAGAACGGAATTTGAGACAACCGGCGAGATTCCGAGTGAATTTATTCCACTCGCGCACAGATGCTGGCAACAGTTTATTTCATAAGACTAGTACTTTCGCGCGAGTTTGCGACTTATAACCTTTTGGTCTTCCAGCCGTGAATTACGGCTAGAAAATTACGGCTGAAAACACGTACGATTCCAATTTATGACCGATAAATCGCACAATTTTTTGTCGCGTTCAATTTGACACTACGCGAATAATAGCGGGTTTAATCAATAATACGGCGTTTTCTGAGGTCAATATCGACGTGGTACGTAACAAATTTTAACATTATTCTTATTTTTGAACTTTTTCAAAATAATTTCCGAGTATCTTGTTTTTAATAACAGTCACTTGTTCAAAAGATTAAAAATGACCGATTCATTAAATAACTGACACGCTTCCATGATAAAAATTCTGCTCGAAGAACAAACATTTCGCATCGTCTACACGCAGCATACTTAATTGTTACTCTGAATATACGCACGTGCTCGCACGTGTAGACAGGCGGCCTACATGTTAATTTTCGTGGAAGTTGCTCACCATCGCGTCGTCTTTCCGGGCCGCAAGATTCGCGCCGTTGGTCCGGGCTATTTTCTTCCTGGCACGTTCCTGTCGTCGGGTACGTGCACCAAAAAAAATTCCAGCCGTATATTCTGCGCCCCGAAAATAGCGACGAGTAGTTACGTTGCGCTCTTTCCGCGATAATCGTGTAGCAAGGCCTGGTCATTTTCGATTTCGACGGCGCGTTCGCGAATAAATGCACGAGTCTTCTATCGCCGCATTTTTATCGCAAAAAATCGCGGAATCATTGCAGGAAAGGAGATTCGACGAAAAGCGATAGTTGAATGATTTTTACTTGCCAATTGATCAAATTTATTTAATTACATATTAATTATTAATTAATTAATTAATTAAATATATATCAATTCTGCAGTATTTTAAAAATCCAATTTAAAAGTCTTATATGCAAAGTAAATCTGATAAATGCCAATCTTGAGATTAATAAAAAATAAATAAAAAAATAAAAAGTGTGCCGCGTGTTGTTACTCCGAAGTTACACAAGAGAGAGTTAACGATTCCTCGATAACGAAACGAAGTCCAAGAATCGTTGAAGCAGCATCAATCTCTTCCGCATCGACGAGGCCCTCGTTCGTGTTTTTCGCTTCGCTCGTCTCGCTCGCTTCGGCCGTGTGCGAGCGAACGCCAAAAGTGTACCGGTGTATGTACGCAAGTCTGCTTCTCTCCGGGGCGAGCAAGGGCCACCACTCGTAATCCTCGGTCCCTTCCTTCCGTTGGTCGGCGACCGCGCGCGCTCATCAGCTCTGCGTATATACATATTACATATATATATGTATGTGTGTGTGTGTGTATAGTTATATATCTATAATACGCACCGTCGATCGCTCCGCGTTTTCTCCACCTCGCCCTAAAGCCCAGGCCCGGCTGTCCCGATCCCTCCCCACTGGCCGGAGCGCCGATCGATTTAATAACACGGCCATTTTCCTGGCTCACGGACCGAACGAACACGCTCCTCTCCCGAGAGCGACCGAGATGCTGCCGCTGCAGCAGCAGTAGCAGCGAACGCGCGCCGGTGCTCTCATCTCGTTTCATCTTGCTTAAAGCCCGGCGGCACACGAAATATGCTTTGTTGCTACCGGTCGGTCTCCTTGCATGCTGCTGTATATATACGTACCTTCTCGCGAGACATGTTGAGATGCGTTTCCTCCTGCGAGACAGCCTGTCTTGGTTCATCTCGTCTGCCTCGTCACTCGCTTCCGTTGCGCGCGGATAAGAAATGATAAGAAATGTTGGAAGTCGGAATCGTTGAACAGCGAAAGCCCATTTCAATTTATGCGCTAAAATCGAGATTATCATCTTGATGTATTTTTTTTAGGCAATTTCAAGTAACTTCGCGAAATTTCCTTTATAACTATGATAGATATGCACGTCGGATATTAATCTAATTTAGACGAATAATTGGGGTGATCATTTTATAAAGTTCTAATTTAAGATTCGTAAGATTTCATATTGAAGTGACCTTTTATATCTTTAAATTTAACGTCAATTCGATTCTCTTCCGATGTACATAATCGCAATTATCTTCTATTCATAGATACCGCACTTTATTTTATTAAATTTGAAGCGAATTTGTATCAGTCGCATTATCAAACTTTAATTTCTATAAAATATATATTATAATCTCACAAAAATAACGAGAAAGGAAAAAAGCGATCTTAATTTTATTTTATTTATGTACAAACACTGCATAATGCGGCAAATTGCTATCGCAGTTTTATTAAAAATAGAATATGAATGTTTTTTTTCGGACGGGCAATTCTCTCCGATTTAAGCTACAAAATGTCAATGATCTATATCAGTTGGGCATTTTTGTCGCTTTAAATTGACAGGAGCTAAATTTACTATGACATTTCATACATCCGTAGATAAACGTATTGCTAAGATTATATGTTTAAATTTATCGCGACATATTCATTGATCGTCTTTCCTCTGCTTTTGTTACGTCAAATGAATGGTTCTTTATTAGAATATTGTCTCATAAAATTACAAATTATGACAATACATAATGTTATAGTAACAGCAAAATTTTTTAAGTATAATACAAATAAACAATTTCATGTATCAATTAACTCTTCATTGGTCTCTTTTATTTTTCTCGAGAACATCGTTTTCAATTCATCGCCGAGCGACGATGGATCGTGGAAGGAAACAAAAGCAATGAACATTTTTCCTGGTAAACGTTACCTTGAAACTCGTGAACGAAGTGTTGACAGGGCAAAGCGCGCAAAAGTCGTCGAGACTCGGAAAAGTTTCCTAATGCAGTCCAATGCATCCTTTTAAAATTTTTCCACTGGGATTTCATTTTCGCATCGCGGAGATCTGTATTTTGCGCTTTTACTTTAAGTCAACAATTTGAACTGATAAATCTATAAGTAATTTTTTCTATGAGACATTTAATCTCTTTTACAAAATAAATATATAAAATGCAATTTTATAAAATTATTCTATAAATATAAAATTAATATGAAGCAAGAGAAAGAAGTATTCCCTTCAATTGCTATAGATTTAAAGATACAATGAGAAATTTTACTGCAGGAATATCTCAATTTCCGAAGAAAATGTGCGATAAAAAAAAAGAGAGAGCCGAAAGGTCAAAGCAGTCTCGGTTTTTGCAAGAGTGCAACCGATCCGCATTGATCGATTGAAGTGCACCGAGTACGGTTGCTCGAAGCTCTCGTGTCCGTCGATTAGCGAGAAAACAATGCGAGGGAGAGCACTTTATTAGCGCGGCACGAAAAACAGGAAATTAGCGTCGCGACGCGTTCGAACGAACGCGACGACGACGACGACGACGACAACGACAACGACAACGACGATGGGCGGCTAACGATGACGTGTGCCAACCGGACGAACGACGATGACCCCTCCACGGGATTCTGTCTTTCTCTCGCTCTCGCGCGCCCACCCGCCACCGACGTCGTCTACACATCACCTCCCCTCCTCGCCCTTCCCGTCCCTCTTGTGTTCCTCCGTGATCCCCTCCATCCCGCTCGCGTACGAATGCTTAATCACAAATCGATAGACGTGACGCATCGCCGTGGCCTGAGATACGCCGACTTGCCGCCGCGCTTCGGCTTATCTGCATTTCCGACGATCGTTTCGTCCGCGCGTGGCTGGCGTCGGGATTAGGGATTACGAGCGAAGCGATCGCACCGAGACTCTCCCTTCGTTTCGTCAAACTCGCATCTTTGGAGCCTCGAGCGAATCCGGACGGACAAGAGGTTGATCCGTTATTATCGCGCGGAGATATTATTAAATGTGACAATTAATTACGACACTATACACGTACCATCGCGTGTTCGCATAGGAAAAGTGGTGTCGTACTTATTGAATCTCTGAGATACATAAATAATTTTATATGTAAAATTTTGAAAAAAATATTTGAGATGGTTTGCGCTGCAATGTTGGTGCATCGCGCTATGAAACTGTGAATATCACCGAGCGATGTTACCCCAACGTCGTAATGAGAAGGAGAAGTTGCGGGCGAGTAAAGTGTAGTGCAATTACGTACGGAGATAATGGTTCGTATTCTACGCGTACTGTTCAATAATCCTCGCCAGTTTTCACGTAGCCTTAGTACACAATTTGCAATTTATGTTTAGTACATAAAGATAATTCTCCCAATTTTTAAACATTATTTCAGGAGGACTTGTTCTAATCATTATATGTATTGCGTGCATAAAACTTATATCTGATCCACTAGTTATCGTAACAGCCATAGTCCAATATTTTTCCAATATATATATATATATATTATTAAGAAAAAAATTATCTTCTACTATTTATAAAATTATCTATTATTCTAGGATAAAAAATTATGAAGTCATTTTAGAATAATAGTTTTATAAATAATGGAAAATCATTTTTCTTAATAATAATAATTTATAAGATAATAATAATTATTTAACTCTTTAGAATAACAAATAAAAGATTATAGTTCTTATTGTATTCTCAAGCTATATATACGGCAATAAAATTAAGTCAGTGTCCATTGCATTTAATATTACATTTACTGTTGGATTAAAGACCGTCTTTTGTATTAAACATGCAAAACTGATAATCCAACAATCATATTTTATATCTCATTAAATATATGAAGATATGAGTGTCATATCATCAGACGTTATTGCTTGTCGATCATTGTGATATTCTAATTAACCTTATGTGGACATAGATGACTATCGATTATAGCAAAATATAAACCATGTTACGATAATTGGTAGTTTAGAAGTACTTATGTACACATAGACTTTATATACATATAGACTACGTGTGCAAAATGTATAAGGCAATACTATAATTATATTTATTTTAGTTTTATATACTATAATTATGTTATTTTACTTTTAGAATCATGTAGAAAATGAAAAGCATTATCGTTGTAATGTTTGAACACGATTTGTGATATTAATAATTGATATTAAGATCCGTTGTATGAATTACTTAATTAAAGATACTAAGGTGATAGAGATAATATTTACAAGTTATAAGTAATAAGTAATATATACAAGTTGTCAGTATAATGAAAGATCTTCATTATAAAAATTTATCACTATCAGGGAAGGAAATTTATGAGATTATGCAAATTATTGCAATTTAATCTATAAATAAATCTGCACTTTATGATAAACATTTTATGGAAATGTTGGAGGGATATCGAGACTTCTCTCATAAATTCAAGGAGATAGATTATAAGTGATAAGTGCATATAACTATACGTAACAGGTTCAATGTAGAAGTATCTCTTGAGTATAATTGATCAATGTTCCGTTAATCTCATACGTTTCTCGTATTACTTTCGCATGCGCAATATATAATGATATATTCTGGACGAAATTTTGATGTATCGATTTATTCAAAACAACATTTTACACTATATTATTTCGATAGATGTAATTTCTATGAAATGACATTAAGTCGCATGTCACGCATGAATATGTGTTAACATCGCTTCGCGTCAAATGGAAAAGTAACGACGAGATATACAATATATATAAGCCGCCTTTGCCGCCATCGCTTCTGCCAACGAGCATATTTTATCGGCTGTCTTTACGAGTCCTGGCATGACAACGTTACATCAAACAATATTATATGTATACATGTATACACCTGAAAATGGTGGCCATGGTTAATGCGCTGGCCGATTGTCGGTTGTTCGTATAATGGATTGCTGTTAAAGTATGTATATTAAAGAGGAAGGCACGATACGACTTTCCGCTCGTCGTTAAGTCATTAAGAAAAGAAAATTGTGCTATATATAGGGTCGTCGCTCACAATCGAGGTCAGAGACGTGAACTATATTGTAGCATTCAGGAAATTGACGGTGAATGAAATTATGCGTCTCGATGAAAGCTCAAAGGGAGAACATGCGGTTATCGATTAATACTTTTTACAATATTTATTCGCGCTATACTTTTGTTTCCATTCGCACGATCGAGTTTCTTAAAACATTGGCATTGTTTGGAACCGCGCCAATTTGGTTCTCTATATCGGTGATGACTATTAAAGTCCGATTATAAATGCCCCGTCGAAGAGAATCATTAGCGAATCAGTCGCGTCTCGCGAGAATGAATACTTTCGGAACTGTCCAAAGATCATCGATGATGAATGAAACTTTGATTCTCGTGTCTCGTGTCCATCGTATTTACCGTACGCAATGCATTGTAAACACACGTGTATACAGGTAAACTATTATGCGGCTACGGCGGCGGTGTTTACTGGGTGAAGCAGTCGTATAAGCCGGAGTGCGGAGAGTTCAACGACCGGTATAAATTAAAGCGCCGCTCGGATTTCAATGCCACGGCCTTACTCAAGGCCGCCGCACTCGTAGAAAATCAACGGTACATTTGCGCCGGCATTCGCAACAATAAATTGTATACGAATACGACGCGAATGATCGAGTACCGTTTTCCACAAAATTAACGAGATCGAGAATTTTGATTCTTTTCGCGATAATTCATCCATTAAACCGCAATTTCAAGAGAAAAGCTTAATGCAAAAATGCCCCGTATGTTTGTTAAACGATAAAAAAATTCCTCTGCAATTTTCTTCTTGGAAACGTTTAGTTTTTTTATTCTTTGTTTTTATTTTTTTTTTAGAGATAAATTGTGATTTTTTTAGAGATAAATTGTAATTTCAAAAAGAGAGAAAAAATTACAGTTATTATGGAAATTTATATTTTTTATTTGAATACTAATCAAGTTTAATTCTCAAACAATGTCGGAAAAGAATCGTTGGTTTTTGTTAATGTCTGTATGAATGATGTTATCGTAACAAGTTCTTGGCATCCGTGAACTATTTTCATCGCGCACTTAATTTCTAAAATTATAACATGCATGCACGATTTATTCAATTACATCACTTATCCGCTCTTGCGTTGCAAAGCACTTCGTTGTCGTTATTATCAACGCGCATAACGGTTAACATGATAATACGATTTGAGAGGTAGTTTAATTACGAGATTATTAAAAAGAACAAAAACTGGCTTATTTTAGCCTCTTTGCAGATTTAATTTATAAGCAAAAGTATACATATTTATAAATGGAGAGAATTTGTTCGCGCTTAATACGAATATTTTTGCTTTATTTTGAATGTTTAAAATATTTCATATTGACGGAGAAATAGGTATTCCGCAAAATTATCGCGATGTATTTCTGTGCTCTTTGTAAACATTTATGTTGCACATGTAACGAAATCATTTCTCAACGAGTAATGTATTTATTTATCGCATATAAGATTTACGTGCGTATTCGCCTCGATCTTTATGTCATTTTTGCTGCAAATACGCAGTATGAATATGTGCATATTTCATTGTACACACACCATAAAGTACAATAAAATAAATTATTATTTTAACATGTGCCATATTATTACGTAGACAAATGGCACATTGCTCTCAGGTAATTAATTAATTTACTTAAATCACCGCAAGACTTCGACGCTAATAGTAAGTTACGATCAATGTGAGCATCGGTCTGTATAGAACAGTTATCACAGACTGTGTCCGCACAATATGACAAAATTGAAAGGATCAGTATCATTGAGTGAAATAACATGGAATAACATGGAATTGGATTTCACAAAGCACGAATGACTTTGCGTCATAGCGAATAGAGATTACAATGCCGTTTAGATTGTTTTGCGGATTGA
This sequence comes from Camponotus vicinus, assembly GCF_025532165.1. Lineage (NCBI taxonomy): Eukaryota > Metazoa > Arthropoda > Insecta > Hymenoptera > Formicidae > Camponotus > Camponotus vicinus. The sequence continues at coordinate 9,111,694 of NW_028141947.1, forward strand.
TTTTCGCTACAATGGATATTTTTTAAATTTTCCAAATCGACGTCTCGCTTCGGACAATATATCGTGTAATCGAGATATTGTCATTCTTATAGATTTAGTGTACAAATTTTTTTTGAAACATTAATACGGTTTTCGAGATAATATGACTCGAGTATCATTCATTAATCTACGCATGTACGCACGCATTTTTATAAAAATACGATAAATTCATATAGAATTTTCGATAAATTTATAGAATCTTCAATTTTAATTTTAGCATATTGGCCCCGAGGCGACAGCGCGGCGTCGTCGCTCTTTGGCGGGATACCGGGTGGTTATGGCTTGGGGGCCCACCATTTGCCATCGGCTTACGCTATTCTGGGCCGGGGGGGCTCCGCGCCTGGCTTCGGGGGCCACACACCAGCCTCGGCGCCACCCCCGTCCCCGTATCCCCACAGTAGTCTTGGTACGCTCAGCGTGGCTGCCAGTCAAGCTGCAAGTTTGGGTAAGTAAATTTTCCGTCAACCCTCGGTCCATGCTCCCCTCGCTCTTGCTTTCGTCCCGTTCTTCTTCCGCGTGAGATTACAATCCGTCTCTAGAGTCTCGTCGATTATCATGGCTTTACATGTCATAAACATGGAAATAAACGTTGCTTATTCTTGGAAGCGTGTTTCTTGCACAAGGCTGTTTTCGTGATAATTTGGGATCGCTTGGTTAATGTCGAATGCGACATGTGTAGTAAACGTGGCGGAAGACCGTTAAATTTTTATGCAACCGCTCAATCAAAAGTATTTCACATAACAATGCTTAATACATTGGCAAAATTATCAATTAAATAGATATTTAAAATTTCAGTACGCTATACATTTTTATCATATACACAGAGTATCAGTCAAAAATATTGCATCATTTATAAAAACAGAAAAGTCATTACTTTAATGAACAAAAATATATACAAATATTATATTTTACTCGCCTACAACATTACAGGGGGAAAGAGGGATAATAATTAAATAAATTCTCGAATTGAGAATTATTTAAATTTGCTTGGTATCGTACCAAGAAAATTTGTGCCCTGTGCACACAAATAAGTTTCAACGAAAAACTTATTTTCTCGTTGAACTTACGCACTATCATCCGCGTTTAGCTCTTATGGCCTGTTTAAATTTAAGTTTATGTTTTAATACACAGAGCCTAATTTCTTATAGTTATTTATATTTTATTGTTGTTATTTTATGCTTTAATTATTTTATGAAGATGAGCAAAACAGCTAGAAGAAGAAAAGATAAATATTTATTCATTTACTTGTGTGTTTTCTGTATTTTTTGGAAATGATGTGATAGTTTTAATTGTTATGGTAATTAATAGATTATAATTTTTAATTTGCAAATACTGATTTAAGTACTATTAGAAATTCTATATTTTCATGTAAAATCTATTCTGTTCTGTTGTACACAAAGAGATTAGAAAAATACTTATCATACCTTTTATGTACATAATACTTTGTCACAATACGCATTGAACTTTATTTACACGAAAATACGTTATTTCTAAAAAATTATCTTTTTACATCTTGAGAATTGGACGCAGTCGAGCGATGTCGAGCCTGTTTAAGATCGAATTTTACGGATCGAGCGGATTTACGGGACGTACGAAGGCATTCGTTTATATTGCAGGTATCAATCCAGCAGCCAGTGCATGGTGGACAATGGCCTCTCATCTGGCGGCGCAGGACTACATCGCGAGGCTACAAGGAGCGGCAGGACTCCCTGGATTTCCACCCGGTGCCGAGAGCCTCCTGCCGCCCTATCCCGCCTCTCTACTTAATCCCCCGTCCCTCTCGTCCCACAAGTCTAGTAAGTGTAAGTAATAACGATCGACAACATTGCATGATACGATGCTCGAGAAACTGTCCGCCTCCGTACACTTAATCCTCGATCGTCGAGTTCTTTCGAAATAACAACATCGTTCTCGAACTAGTCGAACGACATATATCATTATAGCCTTTTCTCTTTTTAACGACTAAACTTGTGTGGAGCAATGTATTCTGCGAGGTATAATTTTTAATTCCTAGACTTGGCATTTTTTTATATTCTTCTAATTCTAAAACTAGTCCGAATTAATATATCCATTCTGATTTAATATATTTGTTCTTCTAATTTGTTACTATAAATATTTCTACATTTATGAATTTTATCATTTTGTATCTTGTCATTTACATTCCAAGTTATAATAATGTAAGAGTCGTCCCTATTTCTCTCCGAATTTCGGGTTATAATAATATATAATATATATATATATATATATAATATATAAACTTGTTAATGAGATAAAATCTCGAAATTAACTTGTGAAAATTTATGAACTTTCGCGACAATACCGTTGATCTTGTATTGAGTCGAATGCGGACATTTTTCGGTAAAGAATTTAAATGTTATGTATATTGAATACGCGTTCATTGTTGTATATGTTTTTACGACCAAGCAGCTAAGTCAAGCAAGAGTCACAAGACACCAGCTAGCAGTAGTAGCTCAACGACACCGAGTATGACGAGCAGCAGTCTGCCCGTGTCCACTCAAGTACCGGTGACATCCTCTCATCATAGCACCCCGGTCAGCAGTACACCAAATTCGCAAACGAATGTCGTCAGGTGAGAATCTTGCTTATTCATAAATATACGATACAAGACTAGAATTCCACAGATTAGTTTTATTTAACTCTCCACAAAATTCTATCTTTTCACGCTATCATTTCCCCTATCGCGAGATAGTTCCGCGAAGGAAGGAAGGTGAATATATTGTCTATTACCCGATAGATTTGTTTTATAACGTTTTATGATTTGCACGCAATTTAAGAATATTTATGATAACTGTGTAAGCCCCTAGCTTATATAGAGATCTTAATAAAATTAGATTCTTTTGTAAATTTAACTACCTGAGACATTTTTTCTCGTTATCGCATAAATTTATTTGCCTTTCAATTGCTCTTAAAAATAAATAACGTTATAATCGCATTTTCTCCAGTGATCCTAGCAGTATATTAGGAGGTGTGCGTCTACCTCCCGATACGGAAATTATCAAATATACATCGAGTATAGTCGGCCCGAAGGTTCCCGGGACGACAAACCGCGGCAGGAAGAAGACAATATCCTTGGACACTCCCAGTGTCAGCGTACACCCGCCGCCCGTCCCTGCTCTTAGCGCGCATCAGACAAACACGACGTCATCTTCATCGCTGATGATGGAACCGAGGAAATATAATCGCACGGCGGTACGTTTAAGCGTCACGTTTATCGTAATTACAATATTCTAGTTGCATAGAATTACAAGGAGTCATAACATTACACATATTTGTCATTTACATAATTTATACTTTTTGTAAATAATATATAAATATTCTCGAAAGCTAATTAATAACGTTAAACATAATGTATTTGAAAACGCGCAATGCATTACGTAACTATTTTGCATTCTATTTTCCCTTAGACTGATTCAAACGAATACAGAGATTCGGTGGATCGAGTAGAGGTGATCAAACTACCAGCTCACTCGACCAATGGCTCTGTTCTGTCGGCACCCCCGACGTACACTAGCAGTAGCAGCAGCAGCAGTAATAGTAGCAACGTTAACAACAATGTCAACGATTCGGATGCGCCTCTAAATCTTTCTTTAAAACCCGCCACGACGAGCAATAGCTCGCCGATTTCTTGTAGTCAGCCGCTCAGTCAGCTCAGTAATTTAAGCCAGTCATTACTTGCCTCCGATCGAACATGTAAGTACAACAAATGTGGTGCAGCGCAATTCACTTCCGGTCGTTATCATTTTAAAAAGGTTGTAAGGCGTAAGAGCATCGTGTTTTTATTCGATGGAGAAACTATTCGTGAAATAGAAAGATAGAAAGAATTGAGTATTTTCTTAAACGTTACAATCTCAGTTCATTCGTTTGAATTTCTGCATTTCTTTCGGGAAGATTTTTCAAAAAACTGTTTCAGGATTTACGTGCAGCGAAATAAATTAATATAAACTAAAGTTAATATTAAACTGATAAATTAATTGTCGAATCTAAACCATCAAAATAAAATTACTCAATTTTGAAACTATAAGAACGGAAAGGAGATAATCGATTGAATTAATAATCGCTCTGTTTCTTCTATTCTATAAATTTTATACATGCTATACTATTTCTAAAAGCTGTCAAGACATTCATTACATTCACAAAAGCGGAAACGCAAATCGAGAATTTCATTCGAAAAGTTTGTTTCTTTAAACTAAGATTTTTCAGAGAGATAATTCATCCTTATTTATCGGAGAAACTAACTTTTTGAAAGTTTTATATTTGATTTTATTTTATAACTGACCGAATTATCGTAGCGAGACGAAAACCTGGACCCAAGCCGAGAAGAGTGCCGCAGAATTCGGTGCCGATCCCGGCGTCGCCTAGTCCCTCCTTAGCGCAATTTTTCGCCGCTGCAGATTCGCCCCAACGGCCGAGTAGCGGTAGCGAGGAAAGCGAGAGTGCGAGCACTGCCACCCACCACAAGGACGGTAGGCCGCGAAATCTCGGCCGCGGTGTGTCGAAGCCTAAGAAAAATACGGTCGCGTCGCTGCTGGCTCAGAGCAGAGCTTTAGGGATAAAACCCACCCCGACCTTGGATCCAAGTGTGCCATTGTCTCACCAAGTATCGTTGCTGAAAACGAATATACTGGCGCATCAAATGCACGCTTCCGCGACCACCGGCCAGAATGACGACAAACACCAGGTAAAACTCAGGCGCCACGAGACTTAAACGAGATTTTTTTTACTGCCGTTATTAATTTTGCCACGTTATAATTGATGCGTTGTTGCTGCGATAATTAATAGAGCATTTTTTTCTTCTGATTTTTGTAATTATCTAATTTTCATACATCTTTACGGATTATCTTTTGTTAAAGTACTATCACTTGCTAACGAAGATACAGAAGAAGAAGCGACCTCGACCAATTCGTGCTTCGTGGGCGAGGAGCCATGTTCGTTTTTCTTTTTTTTTTTACTTATGATTTCGCACTAAAACCATTCTCCCTATATAGAAATCTTTGCAGGAAAAAATGAAAAACAAGTTACTGGAGGCCTCGGGAGAAGAGAGTAACATGGACGTGACCAGCGAGAGCGGCAGCAACACCGATGTTGTCACGGATACTGATGACGATAATGCGGAAGGTACACCTAGCGCGAAAAGGAGAAAGCTCAGACCCAGCGAGAGAGACCTTCAAATGCCATTGGAGCGCGGCTGGAGGCGTGAAACGGTTATTAAGGGGCTGGGGAAATCGGGAGTGATAAAAGGCGAAGTGTCGTATTACAGTCCCTGCGGGAAAACTTTTAGGAACAGTGCCGATCTAGCGAAGGTTAGTTGCCACATATTACAACCGTTGATGTACGTTATCAAAAAATGATTCGTATAAAGCTGTTGAAAGTTCGAAAATACTTTGCTAAATTATCTGCCGTTATTTTTTTTATTATTGTGATATCTACGTTACTATATGTACATAAAACAAGAAATGATGTACTAAAAGAAAAGTAAAAGTTTAGATTGGTCAGATTATTTGGCTCTTTTTTGAAAGAAAATGTTATTTTCTAATTTAAGTTTCTGGAGCATCAGAATCCTGCCGAGTTAACAACCGCCAATTTCTCATTCTCCTCTCGTCCGTTGGTCGGAGAATTTCTGCAACCAACGCTGGGTCTGGCGGAGGCCGAGTTCGTCAGACTTGGCGCCCAAGAAGTGGCGAGGAGACTAGAGGAGTTGAAAGCGGCTAGTAGCTTCAGAGACGGACGAACGAATAATCAGTACGAGAGAGATAAGCTGGCTTATGCGAAGAAGGTCGCGAAGGAAGAAGCACTACGGCACAAGGAACAAATTAGGTAAGACACTTGATTAAAGTATACATGGATTTTTATTCTTACTATTTAATTAAAATTTTCAAAACAAGATTTTTAAAAAGAAAACAAAAGTATATACGTTAAAACATAGAGATAGAATCAACGTATATTAAATTATTATTTGATTTTAATCACTTTATAAAACTCTAAGTAATGAAAAATTAATGATTGTCAATAATAATCGAAATAATAAATCACATAAGTTTATTGAAGTACTCACTACGAAAACGGTTATTTATTCATTTATCGAGTTGCATCGAATTTATTATTTAAATCAGAATCTCGCAATTGCATTGCATTGATGTTTAATTAGCATGTATTAATTTCTTTTGGCTTTAAGATTATTGCACGTGTGTAACAATAAACGCTATTGCGAATAAAAACTTGAGTATCCCTTATTATATTAATACAGGACTCGATTTCGTGTTCATAAAATGATAAATAGTTGCGAGCGAAATTTGATTAATGATTTTGTTCGAGCATTTTTATTGCTTGTGGGTATAATGCAAACTTAATGGTACTCTCATTCACCGTAGGCTTATTAAAGAGCAGGAGAAGACGGAACGACAGGAAGCCGTAAGACGAGAACGGGAGATCCGAACTCAGCAGCTGCTCGAGGTAAGTCGACATCTACCGCCGAATTTCTTTCACGTTTGTCTCGATCTCGTTGTTTCATTCACACAAAAAAAACTGTTCTCTTATTCTATTTGGGATACCTACGTTTTTTTGTATTTTGTCCACCTGTCGTGCGTGTCGCATGCTCTCTCTGTGTGTGCCGTATTTATATATATACATATATATATTATCTCCATATATATATATATACATCTGTCTATATATACATATTATACAATCTTTTTTAATGAATATTCTTGTATAGAAAAACTCTCTTATACTATATATCCGTCCAACGACCCTCTTACAACCCCTATTGTCCCAGGACACATAAGACACCCATAGTCAACCAAAACAACCGCTAGCGATAGTGACAGGAGAACCCAGCATGTCCTCCCACTTATCTTTTACTTGGTTTTCATCCTTTTTTAATTTCGCCAAATTATTGTTGTAACTCCAAGCGTTTGTAAAATTCGTTGAGGACTAAGCAATTTCGCTTCCTTTAGCAACTAAAAAGTTATCATTAAAAAAACAAGAAAAATAGAAAATTAGTTAATTGCGCTTAGATTTTCTTTTATATCCAAATTATTTAATAAGAGAAAAAAGAGTTTTATTTCTTTTATGGCCGGCTACATCTTTTTTTGGCGTATGTTCAAAAATACACAAAAGCTGAATTTTTTAACTTTGAATGTAGGAATCGTGAATAAATTAATATGGATGCCGGTATTGGTTTGAATTTTAAAATTCTTTGCGCGATATTTGATGTGTTTTGAAACAATTCCATGCGTTTTCAATCGATACTGCTTGATGTTTTTGTAAACAAAGGTACCGTTGATATAGTGTATTTTACTTCTCTGATCATTTTTATCTATTTAATCGCACATAAGCGATAAATAATTTTACGTAATGAAAAATTGCTTTCAATAGAAAAGTTTATTACAAGAAAGCATCCGATATTAAAATGTAACATCATAAGATACAAAGGATGGATTAATATTTATTCAAAATTAACATTTAGTCAAAGTTATAATTTTAATTAATCTTTTTTCGTTTCTATGCGTTAACCTATATTAATTAAACTATAATTCATATCTCTCTTCTAATCAGATAATGTAAGATAATTAATTTTATTTTTAACATGTAATAACATTACGCTCACAATGCAGAATTTTTATTTCTACAAGTCGAAATAAAATAAAGTAAAATCGAAATTAAATCAAGAATTTTTTTACTTTTGGCAAAAATATTTCCCATGCGGTACAATCGGATTCCATAAGGCTTAAGAAAAAATTTTTTATTTCATATTAGAATTTCATATATCTATAGATTGTAATGTATTAGAATGCTCACTTGTGATAAAGACTGATCGACACATTATTTTGAAAATTTTTCTGCGGAAGGAGAAAAACCTCAACGTAGAGGCGCGCGATTGTAGAGATTTCAAAAGTCCATCCATTGTGATAGTCCTCCAAAACTACCCATCGCGGAATTCTTCGCGCAAGCCAGATTACCATCCTATCCCCCTCAATCACTGTCACTCGTTCGTTCATCTGTTCCCTCGCATTCACACACGCATTCCACATCCACACGCACATCACTTGCCCAAACATACACACATAGTCCGTGCAATTTGAAGGAGACGTCAGACGACACAATAGTGTAGTAACTGTAGCTACACGTGGGCTCACATGTAGTGGAGAACGCGCGAGAAATAGGGATGCCCAGATCGTATATAACCGATCCTAATCGTTTTTTTTCCCTGGGACGTAGAGGGAATATGTAAAACAGATATACGTTATCGATGCATATTGCATTTAGAGGGATTAATTGATTGAAATAATTTAGCAAGATATTGATGTTAATTAAAAATGTTATTTTTTAATTTATGTGTGTTATTGTGTTGTTGTTACGTTGTGTAAAACATTATTCAAAAAAATAGCCGGAAAATTACTTTCTATTATTTAATGTGTTTATAATCATTAATAAGTACATCGCGCGTATTTCTTTTTCATGGTTAATCGCTTTTATGTGCTTATAGTATTTGAAATTGGCTTTATCGAAATTATATATACTTTAGTCTTTTTAAAGACGGTACGCGGGGTTCATAAAATCGCGATTACTAAAGCAATTAATGTGTACGCGATAATAATGCAGAAAAATTAATGCGCCTGTGGAATTAATTTTCCGATAATATCATTTCATTGTTTAATTTTGTTCGCGTAAAATACTCGATAGCGAGAAATTTTAAATCTGATATTTCAATCTCGGGAAAAAATATTATATATTCTTTATAATATTATATATTTCGTGTATACGTGACAGAGAGAGAGAGAGAGAGAGAAAAATACTGTACTCTTATATGATTTAATTTATCTTGTATGCATATTATCGTGTAATCCATTTGTGCTTGAAATTTATTACCATTATACGGAAAGTGACCTCCGCGTATCGTCGCGTTCCAATCCCCGTCGATCGACCGCGAACCGGCCGATCGCATGTGATCATTAAACGATCATCTTCCTTTCGATTAACGCGATCGATTATATATTGGGCATCCCTGAAACCACCACCAACGCAGGGTCGAAAGCGGCTCGCGTTCACGATCAAGCAGAAAATGAAGATCATCCAAGAGATCGAGCGCGGCAAGAGCAAGAGCGACGTGGCTCGCGAGCTGGGTCTGGCGAGCAGCACGGTCGCCACCATCTGGAAGAATCGCGAGAGCATCGCCGAGAGCTGGCGTAACCGGGACATGATGCAGCAGTCGGACGTCGAGGATGTGCCGTCGAAGAAGCCACCGCCACCGCCGCCGCCGCCGTCCATGTCGTCGCCCCTCGCGTCGACGACGCTTTGCACGCCGGCGGCTATAACGATGACGACGACGACGACGATTACGACGACGCCACCTTCGTCGGCCTCTGGCGTGGTGGTGGTGCCACCGCAGGTGCAGGTGGTACCGCCGGTAGTGCTGCCGCCGCCCCCGCCACCTTACCCCACCTTGACCCTGCCGCCGGCGTCAGCGGGCTTGACGTCGTCCACGCAGCCGACAGCGTCGCTCGCCTCCTCGTTGAACCCGTCGTCTACTACCACGTCGACCGGCACGACGACCACGATCAATGTGCCACCGGACAATATCCAGCAGGCACAGACCCAGACGCAGAACCAGGAACTTCTGGAGGTAAGATGTCGTATGACGCATCCCCCCGAACCCTCCCCCGAATCATCTTGTTGGTCCCGATCTTGCCCATTTCCTCTCGTTGACCCCCATCGATTCCTCCTTTATGCGATATCTCGAAGCTCGATATCCGAACATTATACACCACTTGAACCCATCATCGAATCCACATCATGTTCACTAATGAATGTTGTCATATTGTCTTGTGAGAGTCGTTATTACTCTTCCGGATGTCCCTGTCTCCCATTTTGGCTTTAATATCTCCCGCGATCCGGATACGGTTTGCGAGAAGGGCGAAGAGATCCCCGGAGGTAAGACTTACCGGAAGTGAGTACACCCGCGGTCCGTGATTTTACGTGTGTTTGCGCTGGGCGGAACAATTATAAATGCTTCCTCCAATACGGAATATCGTATGAATTGTATCATTTTACGTCAGCTCTCGTCTCTTCAATGTACTTTGTAGTCAAATAATGAATCGTCTTAACGAGAAAATTAATTTATTACTAATTATCTGATGAGTTCGTTAATGTTCGGTTTTGACTTTACAAGCATTTGTATCGTCAGAACTTCGAAGTTTTTCAAAAAATAAGAGAATAATATATATTGAAGCGAATATTGTTGTTCGCGCTTAAAAGTAACTTGACATTTTGAAAACAAACCATACACGTTTGTAAATCACGTTTTAGATCGGTGCATAAAATTCCGTCTTTCTCAATGATTCGCGCAATCAGAGCTTCCGCGATATTTTTCCAATCATATCGTTTGACGATTTTTCGAATTCTCTCATTATAACATTCAAAAGTTTTCGCCGAGATGAAGAGATGAGCCTGCGACTGACATCGCGCGATTACCGGAGTACTTCCGTCTACTATCTTATTACATCACGTAGTGATAAAACGGAAAAAATACAGAACATATACACACACACATACATGCATATAGATGCTCACCACCGTGCTTCCGTAGGAATGAACACGATCAGCGGATGGCCGATCTCTTCGTCCGGCCAAGCGGATTTCGGAGTTTTAGATTTATTCAATTAAACTCACATCTTTAGAAATTGATAAAACAATTATATTGTTGCCAATAATTTTTAAAAATTATGTAAAAAGAAATTTTGATGTTGCTATAGGATAGGTGCTTATTTCTATTCGTATTTGTAATAACTATGATATTTAATTTTTTTATATCGATATGAGATCGTTACTTTATAAACGAATTTAATCTGCAGCATTTTTTATTGTTTATTTGACTTTTTACTCATTATAACTTTAAAATTTATAATACATTTACGCTCGTTATTATTTCATTTTAAAGCATTTGACATTGAGATACAAATGTGGAATCGCGCACATATTGTAATTAAATTAAATTATTAAATTTTGACTTAATCCATACTTCTTTGAAATTTGAATTCGATAAATTTATAATTTATCAACTGATTCTGAAACGAGAGAAGTAAATTTCCGAAAAGAAATCCGAAATCCGCCGGGAAATTGTAAAGAGAAACTATCGATGTGTGTCAATCTCGTCAGTTCTCGTTGGCAAACGTAGTCTTTTCCGAAATCGACGATGGAAAAGCGCGATCCATCGAGAATCATGAGATATTAGATCGACACTGTGATCGAGGCACGTTAATGCTGACGATATATATATATACATATACGTAGGCACGATATATAAATATGATGATATATACGAACCGACTGTCGCAATGCTATCCTGTGCCTAGCTTCTCCTGTCACTATACAAAATAACAGCTAGCTACATGATTATCCAGCATGCCATATTTCTCGAACACCTGTCTCTACGAGTATATTCGAGTATTCGCTACACGAGTATATATCTGAAAGCTTTCCTTTACCTTCTTATTGTACTGCGAACAAAAAAAGCGACACGTTGAATTCGCGTAATAAATGTGATATTTACTTAATCTAATTGTTACATACGCGTATACTTTTATATATATATATTTATAAATATACACGTATTTTTTCTATATATTATATATATATACATATATTTTCTATATACTATGTATTATCTAGTGTGATATTTTATATTCATAGGTGAAACAACACATTAGCCTAATGTTTTATCAGCTTTTGAACAATGGTACATATATATACGTACCATTGATATAATATGTGCATACATAGGCGAGTATATTTGCTTGGCTCCTTGCATGCACGCTAAGGTTTTTCACACATTTCCACGTGTTCTTCTACTTCTTTACGGTCTTTTATAATGGTGTTGGTTTTCACATAACGCTTTCTCGTTATACTTCTCTCTTATAATCTTTCTTCTATTTATATATATATATATAATAATTAAGTATATATAATTATTTCACAATTCGTGTTTTTGCTGTCGAGTTCATTCACAGATAATTTAACGAGCGATTCGTTCTTCGTTATGCTTGGCTGCTACTTATATTGGCGCATACACGCGCCACTCTACTTTCTTGGTGGAGTTTTATATTAAATCTCGCATGCCTTTGCTACTCTTTCTCTCTCTCTCTCTCTTTCTCTTTCTCTCTTTATACGAGGATTTTTGAGGACCGATTGCGCTGATTTAATATGTTTATCGGTATGTAGAAACTGAGCGTGCGTTCGCGACTGCGACATTTCGATGAGCCTAGCATATCCGATGATAAAGAATCCACGAGAGCACGATGATCGGATCGCCGAGTCGACGGGGACAAAAGTTAACAATGCGCGCATTTTCCCCGAAGTAGCGATACAGATTTAGAATTTAGCATGAGCGTAGTCGGGAAGGATGCAATTTGGAATTTAAAGGCTCAAAAACTGATTTAATTTTAAATAAGTCTAATTTTGACAAGTCTAATTTTGCAAACCAATATATATATATAAGATATGCAAATTTATAAAAAGAAATTCTTATTTCTCATTTAAATTCATAGTGATTAATCAGAATCTTGTTTAGTTAAATCATTTAGCATCGAATACTAAATAAGGAAAGATTGACTTCAAATTCGAATAATATGTCATTAGAATATAACCACTTACACATATTAATTTCCGGCTACATTCCCGAATTCTAGAGTAGTGCTTAACCCCTATTATTGATCTGTGCTATTTAGATATCGCTTATCACACGTAGCGAATCACAATTACACTACGAACGTCACGAAATCGAAATGAAAACTCGTAGGAAAAAATTATCCCCCACTAATAACAAACTAGTTAACTATTCATCCTGTTGCCCGTCGACGAGAGTCTATTTCTATCCAAAAAGACGAGAAATGCAATAAAATCTGGAAGATTATAAAGCGAAGATCGAGATGGTTTTTAAAAAATTAATGACGTTAATCTTTTCCATACGACAAATATTTACAGAATATCATTCAAAATTCCACATTGAAAATTTCCCAAGTAAATCTAGAGATGAATTCTTAGAGAATCGTAATGTTTTTACAATATACTTTCTGTAATTTTATAATATAATATAAAACTTTATAATTTAAAATATTGACAAATATTTCCAAAAATTGTTTTACGAGATAAAAACTTGAATATCATGTAGATTGTACATAGAATAATTTTTATCTAAAATAATATATTGTAAAGAAAAAATATAATTATTTTATACCGGATCGAGATATGAACTCGATAGTAATAAGATTAAATAGCACCTTTGCTCACAATCTGCTCGATCATCGTTGACAAACTAGTAAAGGATATTAAATACGAGTTCAGTTGGCTAACTAATTATCAGTATCGAAATTATCAATACCGATAACGAGATAATAGATAATTCTTCGTTCTCCGGAACAATGTCTCTTTTTCTTGTCGTAAATTTCGAGTGATTCTGTGAATGAGAACAAAATTGCCTAAGTTTCCTCCTGATAAACATGATTACGGATGCGAGTGATGTGTGTATGGCATGTACGCAGGCGCGGAAAAAACGGCAGGAAGAGGTGGAGAAGATGCGACTGGAAGAACAACAAAGGAAGCAACAGGTAATTCAATAATCGTTATTATGTTAATGCTTGCCCTGTTCTTCTTGAATCATCTCGTGAAATATAAAATTCTCACGTGAACGCAAATGATCACATACTATCGTGCGTTTCCACAGAATTGTATTAAAAAATTTTTAATTTCTCAGGAACGAGAGCTAAAACGGCAGCAGGCGGTCATGTTGAAGGAACAGGTGAGTCCTTGATTTAATATGAATCTTTCATCGTCAATCGTGTCGTCGCTGTAGATTAGCGTGTGCGTGTGTGAGAGTGTCTGTCGTAGATGTAGAAGTCTCCGTTTTATTGTTATCGTCTGTGTTTTTCGTTATTTATTTATTTATTTTTATATAAATTTTTATATAATTTATTTATTTCAATTTAAAATCAGAATCGATTTTTTATTTTGCATAGAGTGGAATAAACAGAAAAAAGAAAGCTTTGTTTGTCGAGAAAGGAGAATATATACAAAATAAATATTATAAATACGTGAAGCGGAAAACTTTAAATTTATTAATATCGCAATTATATAAATTGATATATTATAATTTATAAATTCGGGTTTACTTGTACTTAAACACAAGATATATCCCAGAAATAGTGTTTACTAGTAGTAGAAATTTTGTGTGTAATTTGCATGCAATTCTTCCGTAGTAATGTTTGTATTTAAATTCAATTATTCTTCAATATCGTAAATTAAAAATTGCAATTGCAAAGATTCCACTTTTTTCATTTAATCTGGAGAATAAATGTTATCGAAAACATGATTCATAAAGTTAAATTAAAATATTTAATATTCTAAAAAGTTATATACCGTTATTTCTTTTGATTAAAATTTTATATCGTGATCTCTTTTTTTATGTTTTAAACATATGTATCAATTTCTGTCTTCAAAAAGCTCCTATTAAGTTTTCAAAACACTTCAAAAAAACAACTTCTATTAAGTCTTTATTTTTGTTGTTATATTATGTTATCATTTTAAGATATTGTATCCTGTTTTAAGAACAAGAAATTCAGAGTTATTATTATTATTTTGAATAATGTAATTGCGAATGAAAGCTATAAAAGTAGTCAAATTGTAATTATACATAAAAACTGATATATTTAATAGATATGAAGAGTGTAGGGTCATTTTACTTGTCATTTTAGCGATTAATTCAATTTACATTGTAGATATTCACTTGGATAGATCTAGTATAATATTATATTTTAAATCAACAATTCTAACACACAATCTAACTCATTATTTATCAATATTCATCAACATAAAAAAATACAATTGCTAATGCGATTAATATATCATTTTCGGGAAAGTGTAGTTCATCGCATATCATGCACAGAATGTTCAATCTTCATCATTATATGTTTTCATCACAGATTATTTAACAAATTTTTAGTTGATCTTTTTTTTTTTCGAATGAGAAAACTTAAAAGACATGTACATCGCAAATTAAATAATATTTGCAAGTTAAATTGTTTAAATAGGTAAAGTTTAAATTTTTATTTAGTTTCAAGCTCTTGAATTTACTGTAATGAACATTCTATTCTATTTAATTGATATTTACAAAGTTTCTATACACGATACCTTACAAGTTTTTCTTCCAAGATAAATCTACACTTGACAAATACGATCAATCGTAAATTTGCAAAGATGAAGATGAGACACTTCGCTATCATTTAGCGTGCTCGCTTTATTTTTAAAAATCCAGGACAAACAAATTCGACATAACATTTGCGCGCATTATCCAACAATCTTGTCGCGAGAAGATCGATCGCGCTCTGCACGGTTTAACTGTGTGATAGAAAGATAGCCGATAAGAATAGAGAACGTTTATCTATTAGAGAGCGAGAAAGATTGTTTGATGGAGCGTAACGGTGTTTTGAGCACTAGTGGATTGTGGATGTGTTTTGTGCCGCAGATGTACATGCAGGAGCTCACCAAGCAGCGCGAGATGCTCTACACCGTCGAGCTGGTATGTCATATACCCAATCTAGCATCTAACGGAACGATATTAACGGATTAATAATCGCTCTTGCAATTAACTCGCACGATTGCCATTGTCGGCTCTGGTTACATCACAAATTGCGGCGAACTGCAATTGAACAATTCGGTTCATGCGTTATATTTTCTCAAGTTTTGACGAGCACCATTAGAGATCTAATATAACTGCCTCTGTACAAACGCGATTTGTGTTATGTTAACGCACATCATCTTCGTCTGTAACGCGATAAGTCGGCATCTTACTCAATTGACATCTGCTTCAGCTTTCGCAATCATTACAATTCACAAGCTTACATCATGTAAAAACAAACGTTGCTCTAACAATAAGTTTAATGGTAGGAAAAACAGATTTCTCGCTTGTTTTGTCCTATATTAATGGTACTTGATAGAAAAATTTATCTTGATATTTTTAAAAACTTAAAGATTTATTGGGGGGCGGGGGGGTGGGGGACGCTCGAGTAGTTCGAGTGACATTAGATTTGTTCTGCACGGTTTTCTCTCGCGGTGTAACAAACGATATCCACGGATATGAATCCTCTTAAAATCATCAATGCATCCGTTTGACGATAATGTTCGTAATGCGTGGAAAAGTATTTGGGACGGTAGTAGAGTTTGTTCTATTATCTGTGCGTGCCACAAATACAAAGTGGAAAATCATTAGGGAGCTATATATGTACTTATCATTCAATTAAAATATTTATTTATGTAAATAATTAAATAGATGTATATAACAAATAAGTAGCATAAGAAAGTAAACAAATAAGTAGCCCAAAAAAGTAACATACTCTCTCTATGAAGGGAACTTTTAATAATTTTTCAAGATATATTATTTTTCAGAAAGTTCACCCAAATACTCACTGAATAGTAGTATTTTTTAGAAAGGAATAGCTTCTTTCGTGATTTTCCACTCCATATACACACTGCGCTTTTTTTGGCAACGGAGAGTCTTCATACATTACATTCGTTTTCGTATAATTTTGTCTTGATTCGATTATCTTGCATGAACACGCTAATAAATTCCACATTCGTTTCTGATGGACAATGATCGTAGGAGAGGGAGAGAAGGAGGCAACACATGGCCCTGGTACGAGCGCTGGAGAATCGTAGGAAGATGGAGGAAAAGGAAAAGAAACGTTTGGAAGCTAGAGCTGAAAGAATAGCGACGAAGGAGAAGCGGGCGGAGCAAAGGAGAATCGAGATGGAGTTGGTCGAACAAATTCGCAAGCCCGTCGAAGATATGGAGCTGACAGGTACGTGAACAAAAGATTCGATCGATCTTATGCGATGAGAGCATTGCCATCACTACGTCACATAATAAAATGAACAACTTAATGCCAAATTTGCGCGTTTCTGACTAACGAGAATGCAATTTTTCAGATCACAGATCACTGCCAGAACTCAAGAGAATACCCGGACTTAGGCTCTCTGGACAAGCGTTCGCGGACATTGTCATGGTCTTCGAATTTCTACATAATTTCGGAGAGACTTTGGGATTCGGTGAGGACATTTAACATGACACATGTCAGAATAAGATCATTTGTTATTTATTTAAGATTGACCGATTGATTGCCGTTTTTTTTTTTCTAGACATGGAATCGTTACCAAGTTTGAAGAGTCTTCAACTCGCTCTTCTCAACGACGAAGAAGCTGAGGAGGAGATGCTGTCGGTTATGACACATCTGTTAGTTTGCGCTATCGAAGATCCAGGAATCCCACAACCGGCCAGACACACCACAGGCTTGGGTCAAAGTTTACGTCAAGCTGACATCACTCATGCCAATATCAGCGAGGTTCTACGAATTTATCTGTACGCGAACGCGACCGGCGAGGTGAAGGCTTTGACGGGGGTGTGCCTTGAGCGTGAGCGTGATAAAAAGTTTGCCGATCATCATCAAAACGGCGGCGACTACGCTTCAACCTGCTCGGGAAAGAACGCGCAGTTTTACGAACATTTACATAACAACGAAACGTGGAGGATGTCGGAAAGATTGCGGGATAAGCCTTTCCTAGCATTGAACCCAACGCATAAAGCGCAGATGCTCGCTTTTCTCTGTAACGAGCTGCTGCAAAATAAAGCTGTGATCAGACAGATAGAGGGTAGCCTAGAGACGGTGGCTCAGCTGAGAAAGGAGAGATTCGTATTGGATACTAAGATTAGAAAGTAAGTTGCATTGTATCGAAAAATAGTCAAACAAAAGTTAAGTTTGATGGAATAATATTAAAAGCCGTTAAATATATGATAAAGAGCATTGTTTATTAAAGACATACGTAAATCATCTGTTTTATTTAAAACTTAAATCGTTTTATTTTTAAACTCTTGATAAAATTATTTATTTATATTTACATAGGCTTAGACAATTACATGGTCGGAAAGTCCGGATGGAGGCTGTAGGCGTCATCGTGAATAAGATTGGCGACACAATCACTATTGAGAAAAAAGAAGGCGAGGAAGAAAGCAATACTACATCGACTGCTGTGGGTACGACGCCTACGCCAGACGAGATTCACCACGAGGATGAAGTAGAAGACATGTCTGAGAACGAGAGCGAAGGCACTCAGCCGGAAGAGGTATTAGAAAGCATCGATTTAATTGGTTTGAAAATTTATTTCGCAATATATAACAAAATATAAATTTATTTAGGAGGAGGACAAAAATTTGTCTGGTGAAGAATTGGGTAAGAAATTGGATAAGTTGTTGAAGCAATCGGAGGAGCAATTGCAAAAGCTAAATAGTTCGTCGAAGCAACTCCGGGCGCATATCTTTGGCCAAGATAGGTATTGGAGGAGATATTGGGAATTGGCATCCGCCGGTGGCATCTTCGTAGAAGCTATGGAAAGCGCTGAACCGGAAATTCTCGAACTCCAAGCCGAGTTGGACGAAAAGTACAAAAATATGCCAATGGAGGAGAAATCTGAAGAGAAGCCAGAGAGCGAAAACAAGAATTGTGAAAATCGCGAGAATGAAGCACCGAATGAAATCAAGGATGAAAAGAAACACAATTTAAACGAACAGGATGTGGATATGAAATCTCACAGCGACAAGATAAAATCCGAAGTAGACGAGATCAATTATAAAAAGGAGCCTATGCAAAATTATGGTTCGGCAAATACCGAAAACGTAGAAGAGGAGAAAAGGAGCAGAAACAACGACGTTGATAGTACAATGACAGATGCGAAGACGAATGTTACATCCGAGGAAATAAAGCAGGAGACAGAGGTGGTCAGCATGGATATCGATATGAAAACCGAGAAAATAAAGAAGGAGAACGAAGAGGCGGACGAAGATATGTCGAAACCTCTAGTGAAAACAATGGAAGACAAGATCGTCGAGACGATACCGAATGGCGACAAGTTCAACCACATCAATAACCTGCATAACGGGAAAGAACTCAATGGTTCCTTCATTTCTAGTGAGTTTTTATAAATCCTGATATCTAGAACAGACTCTTCAACATCTTTAATAAATGTTAGTCATGTCGATTATTTCAGACAGCAGCAATACCGAGCCTAATTGGTTTTCCATCCTACCGCGAGAAACGTGCGATACCCCGGGACCTAGCACTAAACAAATCTTTGGCATAGCCGAGCCGACCGAGTTGAGAATTCCTGTATTCCCACCGCCAGCCAGTCCGAATTATGATAGATGCGACAGTCCAGCGCCCCTGATTTTGACTCAAGATGAAGCAGTGCAATTGGAATATTTGAAAGTGCATGGTTTACCGCCTCCTGGTGAAGCCAAGCCGGTACCGAAAGGTAAATTAAATCGCAAATATTAAAATAATACATATATATATATATAAAATTGTTTTTCAAATATCTTTACAGATCTCAGATACGGTTGGTGGAGGATAACAGACGTTGACACGTTCCAAGAACTCCTTGAACATCTACATTCACGTGGTGTCCGTGAGAAGGAATTAAAGCGCACAACATGGGCGACAATGGAGTCTTTCTTGGCTGTAACAGGTAGAATTAATGTCGATCCTGGTAATATCGTCGCCACGGAACTTCAAGCAGAACCGGATAATTCCGATACGCCAATTCCGAAGCCCGATAATCCGAGCGATTGGGCCGAGCAAGTTGCGCTACGCGTAGATGCCCAGCTTTTGGAACAAGTGGAAGCCCTTGAAGACAAAGTAGCTAATGCTAGCATGCAGATCAAAGGTTGGAAGCTTCCACCGCGAGCGGGAACTGAAGAAGCCGAGGAAATCGAGAAGTTGAACGAGATGGAAAAGATCAGCGCAGTCGAGCAGGCACGGCGAAGATTACTTTCCCTGGAGGCAGCTATAGAAAGAAGATACTTGAAACCACCTTTAGGCGTTTGGTAAGATAACTTCTCTCAATTATATTATTTTTATTTTATTCTATATCATAATATTTATGACATCTAGTAATAAGATGAAAAAGTCGTATTATTTTGCAAACACATAAAATATAAATAAATTTCTTTCTTCTTGTTAAATGGAATTTGATTAATTAATAGTATATCTTTATAATTACTATTATTAAAACAATCAATTAGCATTTAAATTGAATTCTCTGATCAGGTAAGTAAATTAATAATTGAAATGGTAATTGTAATTGCATAGTACCGGAGATCCCAACCTGGCGGCTCTCAAGGCGGAACAGGCGGCAGCCGCCAACGCAAACAATTCGAATAGCTCCGAGCAGAATAACCAGGCGCCCGCGCTGCCGGAGGAAACGACACCACGGGGTCTGAACACCTGGCGGGAGGCGACCGCGCGTGCGCATACATCGGCACAACTCGCTATGGCGCTCTACATGCTCGAGGCCAGCATCGCTTGGGACAAGAGCATCATGAAGGCTGTGAGTCTAACAACAGCTAGAAACTCGGTCTGCGCCAAGCTACGAAACCGCTGCGTCTCACTCAAAGCTACCAATCAGTACAAACAGCTATTGACTACTTCTCAGACCTCTGTGGGTATTCGCACTAACTTACTAACCGAATCCTCCTTTGCTGCTCCTGCTCCTATACCTATATAATATACCCTTGTCCTCTTCTGTTCGATGGCTCACAGAGAAAGCGTACGTCGTTTCGGATGGATATCAGCAGGTGTCTAATCGATTCGATGATCGAGCCTAAACGATACGCTTCTCATTGCGACTGTGCTCTCACAATACATCCGCTTCCAATTTCATTTCAAAATTCTAATGTATATTGTCACGTGTGCGAAGAATATGGCAATGAAATTTGCATACATCCGTTGAATTTCGCTCTGTTCGCGCGACGTGCTTCATTCATCTTAATTTATGCGAATGCAATTGATATACCAAAATTGATCCGCGTGTCGGATTAAGTTCTATTCGGGAATTGAATATTGGGACGCATATATGCATAAATTGCATAACAAGAATAAATGTTAAAGAATGTACGTTTAATGGTGGTCAGAGTTTAACGTAACGGTTGCATGCAAAACTGCCGCTTATTATTTATATTCGTTTTCTTCTTATTATTTTTAATGTCTTTGTTTTCAACCTTTATATTCTTTCAGCTTTTTCAAATCCTCTAGTGTATTCCAAAAAAATCTTATTGCTATTTTTTTTATCATTTATGATTCATTCGTTATTCATTTGCTGTGGCTCACATTCCTGTTATGGCATGATTTAAGTTGTATTCATTATTATGTGATCGCATATAGCATATTTAGATTGAAAAACGTCAAAACTAAAAAATACTTGGCATTTATTATTTTAAATATGTTATATATAAAACTTGTTTAATTGAGCTTTTATAATGATTATTTTTATGCAATGCTACTCATAACTATGTATGTTTTGCATTGTGTTGATTAGATATAAGTTATTTGCATAGATTTTTAGATTAATGCTTTGAATTAAGAAATACTCAATTAACACAAACAATGCTGTAATCTTCATGCTATTCTAGCAGTCACAGAGAAAACTGATCCTTCTATTCCCTTTTAAATGTAAAGTTTATTTCGGTTGCAGAATTGCCAGTTTTGTCATAGTGGAGACAACGAAGATAAACTGCTGCTCTGTGATGGCTGTGATCGTGGCTATCATACTTATTGTTTCCGTCCAAAAATGGAAAACATTCCTGATGGTGACTGGTGAGTGATAAATTTTATTACATTCTTCAGAATGTAATAATCACAATTTGAGTTTACATTGAAAGTTTTACTCAAACTTTCCTTACTACTACTTCAGGTATTGTCACGAGTGTATGAACAAAGCGACAGGTGAACGCAATTGTTTAGTATGCGGAAAAAGAGCGGGTAAAAATTTGGTTCTATGTGAACTTTGTCCAAGGGCTTATCACACCGACTGCCATAATCCTGTTATGCCAAAAGTAAGTGATTATCGAAATATATTTTTACGATATTTAAAGATTTCATTATCCGACAAAGTCAATTCTCGCATTAATCGATAGACATATACACTTCAACATATGTGTTATACTCTGCAGATGCCACGAGGAAAATGGTATTGCTCTAATTGCCACAGTAAACAACCAAAGAAGAGAAATAGTAGTCGAAGGAGTCATACCAAAGGGGCAGGCACCAGAGAAAGTGAAAGTTCTGATCATCCACCAGCTAGGTGATTACGTTAAAAACAAACAAACATTGTCAAGTCGCTGACTTAATGACGTTTCGTGCGAAGTACATTAGAAAAAAAAGTCATGATCAGATAATGATTTAATAATATTCAACGAGCCACAAATAGCGAACGATATTATTCCCGATTGAATAAAGCAATCTCACAAAATGAACGAACTATCTGTATATACTGTATTCATGCGATTACCGACTTAATCCTCGGCTCCGTGACGCAATACTGCCGAGAATTTTTGTCGTCTTGAAGAACTTTATCTTTTACGCAGGGTGTTCCAGGAGAAGCTGGATCCTAGATCCTAGTTTGTTCATTTAGAGATTATGTCGTTTTGATAGCTTTTTCAATTTCGTAGTGGGTTTCAAATTTTTTCAATATTATTTTCTCAGATTTCTCTGTCGGGACACCCTGTACATTCATAATACATCGTTGTTGTACTTGCGATCGCCGACTGTGGGGGGATGGGTATTTTCTCAGAAAAATTCGTCGTATAACAGTAGAGCCGCCTTCAGATCGTGTATGACGAATCGGAAAAAAAACGAGAGAGGGCAAAAATAAAAGTGGGCGAAAAATAAAACGAAAAAAGTAATAAAGAGCGAACGAGAGACAGAAAGTCAAAGAGAGAACGCAAATATTTCATCGGGAGCAACGTACCCGTCTCAGCCGGACACACGATTGAATCGATATGCGATTCGTCCTTGCGCATTCGTCCAGAGGCTTTTTATGACGGGAAACCTCCTGCAGAACGGAAGTTAATCGTGCAAATAATTTCTCTGTTGTTTTGCGCCGCAGTCCAACGCCGTCAACGGCATCGAACACGCACGTAGAGGACGTCAGTTCGTCGGAACCGGCGACTCCTACCGCCTCGCCACGGAAGGAGGGTAACAATCGGACGCTCACGAAGAAGCAACAACGAGAGCTGGCGCCTTGTAAGATACTCCTCGAACAGTTGGAGCAGCAGGACGAGGCCTGGCCGTTCCTTCTGCCGGTGAACACCAAACAGTTCCCGACCTACAAGAAAATCATAAAAACCCCCATGGATCTCAGTACGATTAAGAAGAAATTGCAGGACTCTGCGTAAGTTGCCCAACACACGCGCCAGCGATTAATTAATTGAAAGTACTATCTTTAACTGCCTTTCCTCTCAAAATCACATCCCGGTCTCTCTCTTTAAGACAGACTTAGTAGAGCTAATACACACAGATCGATCGCAAAAAAAAAAACCCCTAACCGATCATCGTCAACCTTGGTCGGCATTGGAAGGCTGAAGTTTTTCACAACGAGTGCTTCTCGATGCAGGTACAAGTCTCGCGATGAGTTTTGCGCCGATGTCAGGCAGATGTTCATCAACTGCGAGGTATTCAACGAGGACGACAGTCCTGTGGGCAAGGCCGGCCATGGGATGCGCAGTTTCTTCGAAATGCGCTGGACCGAGATCACCGGCGCACCGCCTCCGCATCCGCAAACGCATAGCTGAGGCTCGGTACGTTCGCGCAACACTTGCAACAGCTTTGCCCACTTCTACTACTAGGATATGCACCGCATCATCGCGCGATAAACCGACAGTCATTGTCGTCGTCATCGTCATCGTCATCGAAAGAGACTGATTCACCCCTCTACTTCCGAGCTACTTTATTAGTCGGCCTCGTTCTAGCGGCCAATCGAATTTTCCATTGTAATAATAATCGCTACGAACGCTGGATACACTCACCTATCATTCATTCTCCGCTGTATGCACTGTGACACGAATGTGTCCCTGTATTTTACTTCCCTGTTAGCATCATAATGACGCAGTTTCGTCAAACTTATTCATTGTAAAGTATTATATGTGAGACATTCTTAGCCGATCGGACATTCGGCTCCGGTTTAACAAATCCTGGTAAGGGGAAGTGCGAAAAGCTTCGTACTTTTTGGTCGAGATTTTAATCTGCGATAAACGAGGGAATTTCTCGACATCGACGTGATTAATCAGATAAGAACGCATTGTTTCGATCCCTGCCGATCAGGGTGGAGCAATGCGAATGGTCATTGTACTTACCGATAAACAAGTGAACATTTTGCCTAAGCGACTAAAGTGTAATTTGCGGTTGTATTATACAGGCTTAAATGCCGACGCGTCGTTGGCAAAAGAAATATTTTGCAAAATAATAAATGTGAAAAAGAGAGAGAAGTTATATAAATATATATATATAAATATATAAATATATAAATATGAATATAGTGTGTATATGTATACACAGAATATATATACATATATATTATACACGTCACACGTACATGCATACATTCACACATCACCTTTGCCCACAAACGAGCACATAAGGTAAGGGTATTATTCGCTGTAGAAGTAGACGGAACAATTGACAAGAAAAATCGACGTTTGGATTAAAGAAAATATCTTAACACCGTTTCGCAAAACTATCTTAGTTTCTACGTTCTTTGCATTTGATATCAGATTTTATTAATTTAGGAGTATATACAGGGTGTTCCATTTTAACTTTCACACTCGAATATCTCGAAACCATGGCGGTTTCGGTGAAAATGTTTTAAACAAAAGTTGTATGGTTTTAAGGGGGCCATAAGATGGTGTCATTGGTTTTACCTTGAAAAGTCGTTTGAAGGTCACCTTCAATTTTTTAAATGGAACCCCTTATTTTTTATTACTTATTCTTGTAGCTTATCTCGAGAGCTTTCCAAAACACTATAATAAGTATTTCTTCATTGAGTACTTTTCGAGTTATGAGGCTTGAAATAATTTCTTAATTTTACATAAACCATAAAATATCTAGTAAAATATTCATTTTTCGATTATCTTACCTTAATACTTTTATGTACAAAATAATGAAAGGAATCAATTGGTGTAAAGAAAAAACAGTTGTTTTTAAGAAAAAATTGTAATTTGCAATTAACAATTCCATATTTTTTCTTAAAACCAACTGTATGTTTTCTTTACACCAATTGATTACTCTCATTATTTTGTACATAAAAGTATTAAGGTAAGATAATCGAAAAATGAATATTTTACTAGATATTTTATGGTTTATGTAAAATTAAGAAATTACTTCAAGCCTCATAACTCGAAAAGTACTCAATGAAGAAATACTTATTATAGTGTTTTGGAAAGCTCTCGAGATAAGCTACAAGAATAAGTAATAAAAAATAAGGGGTTCCATTTAAAAAATTGAAGGTAACCTTCAAACGACTTTTCAAGGTAAAACCAATGACACCATCTTATGACCCCCTTAAAACCATACAACTTTTGTTTAAAACATTTTCACCGAAACCGCCATGGTTTCGAGATATTCGAGTGTGAAAGTTAAAATGGGACACCCTGTATATATATATATATATATGAAAAAAATACCGCATGAAGTACGCAGAGCGAAACTTAGAATGACGAAGAAGAAGAAAGTATTTATATTTTCACGCATCTCTTTCAGTATTTTAAAACAAGAACATAGTCCCTACTCTATGAATATTATATTGATTTGTATAGATCTGGCAAATTAATAGATAAAATTGTCTGTTATAATTGTAATTATCGTTTTATTGTGAAGAAAGTGAGTGTTTAGCGATTTATTTTTTAAATATAGTCAATGATTATTAATCGAAATGAGACAGGTGTTGAGCCTTGCGTACTTTGCATGTGAACGATCTATCGAAAATGTTGTCATTTATAAAAATGTGAAGTCTATTTAGAATTTTTCGTTTGCTTGATTTTATGTAATACAAAGAAAATTTCGTTTCGAATAGTAACATGTATGAGAAAATGCAAAATCTTCCACTGCCGTTGAAGAGATTCGCGTCATATTAATATTGCGTTAAACAAATATTTATTAAGTAGATATGGGAGAGATATCATTTCATTTGGTACACGAAAATATTATTTGTTATGCAATCGCGAAAGTTGCAATATCCTTTTGGCTTCCCATTTTTCACTCATCGAGTACCGTAAAGTGGTGAATGTCGTAAACGCGGATCAGCATACATATACACAGACACAAAATTAGACATTCAGGGATGATATTAAATTGAAAATTAAATTGTTGAATTGTTAAATTAGTTAGCGCATCTTCGAAAATACGATAATACGAGCGTGAAAAATTATTCGGATATAATTCAGTAAAAAGTGCATTGCATGACGAACGCCTTTAAGAAAATAAATTTCTTTAAGAGTAATGAATGTGATTGTGTTTTGGTTGTCATTGAGAAACTAGATTTATATTCGCCACGCGATGCGTAGTATTATTATAATAAGAATTATCCCAAATTTTTGACCGCGCCAAAGTCCAATTAAATCTTACGCACTAATTCTCTCCCGTTTGTGCGGAGTTTTTTGAGGGCGACAATTGGCGTCGATCATCTTTCAAGGCGAAATATTTTGGAAGCGTTACCTATAGAATAAACGCGAAGAGATATATTGCGCTGCGAATGATAGATGTGTCAGATATTAGTGAGAGTTTCTTCGATTATAATCAACCATGGTACCTTTGTAAGTATGACCATTTTACGCGAGACGGTGTCTATGATGTAACGAAAGCATTCACACTGTATCTTGTTTTGTATGTAATTGATGTACATTATTAATAGCGAATAGCTGATAAATAATGAGAAAATCGGGAAGAGAAAAGAGGGAGAGTTCAACCGTAGTGTGACGTGCTAAATAATTACTGTTTAAAGGAAAAAAAAAAAACATTCGTAGTGTGTAAAAGTATTAACTAGAGTATAAATGAGCGGCGAGAGAAAGAGCGACTACGAAGTAAAAGTTAATTGATATCGTTCAGGGTGCGACTGAAATAGCGATGTCTCATCGCCGTAATTAAAAAATGAACATGCGGTAAGATCGCTGACGGGATTATACGATGATTACGAATTTTTTTGTGGCGTCCTAATTTGGGCAAATAATTTTTTAGTTTCACTCGCAAAAAGATTTGTTTATCGTATGTAATCTTGCAAAAAGATGCAAGATTTTAAGAGATATTTTTATTTCAGTAATTTGTCTACAAAAATTATATATTAATCATTATTGATATATATATATATATATATATATATATATATATATATATATATATATATATATACATATATTTATATATTTATATATTAAACCGGCTTTCGAGGTCGTGATATTCAGTATTATTAATTTGCGAAAATATATAATGATGAAATTCCATCAAATATATAATGATGAAGAAATTTCCATCTTTTTACTATTTTTCTCTTGTTTATTTTTATTTTTCTCATTTATCAGTTTTCAAACATGTGATTCAAAGAATTCTGCACAGCCACGTAATTTCAGTCTATGTAGAAATAATAATAAAAAATGATTATTACTGTTTGTAATAGGAATAAGATTGTAATCAGAGTTCTCGTGTATATATACATACTGATGTAAAAAAAAAGAGTGCAGATTATATGGGGCATTTTGTCGATCTTACCGATTGTTCTTATAAGAGAGACATGCCGTGCCGCGCCTCGCATTGTCATACAGTAGCCAATACGTTTAGACATCTTATACATTCAAACGACAAGCCGACACACAACAAAAATAATTTTTTAAAATTTAATTATTATTTAAATAGTACAGTTACATTGTTAGTACGTATAACGACGCTTTTTATACGAATTTTAGTTTTTAAACGTCGATCTTACGATATATATAGTATATATACATATAGTATATAATGATAAAATCAGAGAGACAATGGTAATAATAATAATAACTGATATCGATTATAACGGAGCGGATAAAGATAAACGAAGGAAATACATGGAAGGAGAGAAAGCGATGAGCGAGAACGAGAATGAAAGGAAAAGAGAGAAACTGAGAATGCATGCATGCGAGTGAAAGTGAGAGAGAGAGAGAGAGAGAGAGAGAGAAAGGAAGAGAGAGAGAGAGAGATTTAAGTTAGATGATTGTCTATAGTTACACGAAGGTAATACGTTAGGTAACCTCGATGCTATTTAAACAGACTTAATTAATGTATTGCAAATGAATTAATAAAGTGTAAGCGAAGCGTGTATCTGTATAGTGCGACTTTTTTTCTTTCGGCAACTATGATAAATTTTAAATAAACACTGAAGATTTTCTTAAGTTCAAGTATACAAGAGAATAATTGTATACTGAGATAACTTTTATAAAATTATTGAATTTATAAAGTTTATCGAAATGTTCTGTTATATATTTCTTTACAAACATGTTTTTATGTTGATTTTGATGACTTTCAACGAAATAGAGTTCAATATTATATCACTTTTCTAATTTTTAACATTAATATCATATAGTCACAGGATATTTAAATTTAAACTTTATATCATAAAGAAACGACTCGATATCTATTTTATTAAAAAATATATTTCTGGAATTAAAATTAAAAAGCGAATACGAAAATTTGCTTTCATTTTTACTGATTTTATCTCGATATTTAATTTCATATCAATAAATTATTACAGAGATGACACAAATATATAAATTCGTTACATATCGTAAGTGAATTCTTTTTGCTATTTTGATTCCAATTATTCTACAACTAAATCCAGTATGCACGTCAGTAATTGAAGGTATGTATATAATATATATGTAATACAAAATACATCAATAACATGGTTTTTGAACGCAATAAAATAACAAAAGCTCGGTCCATTTATATAATAGTAAAATAAAATTAATTACCTGAAATAATGTTCCGTACAAAATTAATGTTACCTTTATCTTTCATGAAGAAGTAGAGGATTTTTTTTTATTTGATCCATTATCGATAAGATATCGTTACACTGTATATAATTTCTATTTTGAAAATATTTCCATCGACTTGAGCGCCAATATGAATCGATTCCTTAGTCATAGATTGTAAGTAGTATAGATGTGCTTTATTTTGCGATATATGGGGGCGCAGTGTAATATTAATTATCTAGGGTTACGTTCCAAAACGTCCTCTCCGAGGAAAATTTTACTCGATGGCCGTTCCGAAACTTTTTTAAGCCTTTCCGATTGGTTCAAATCGGCCATCGAGTAAAATTTCCCTCGGTTACCAGAGAGAAGATTGAGAGATGTCATGACCCGTTTTTAGATGATCCCTGGAAGCGATACTCCCTCTGTGGACACTAAAAACGTGGACATGAACTACAAAACCAATGTCCACGAATGTTCTCAGAGGGTAACACATATGTCCCTCTGATAATATAAATAATATAAATAAAAATATAAATAATTTAATTAATAATAATTTATTATATAACAATATTAGTATGTTCTCTCTTTTCACGCTATTATTTATTTATTTATTTATGTGTCTTCTTTTTCTTTTTCTCAACATCATTTATTTATTTATTTAGTTCGCTCTAAGTCAGTCTTTTAAAATGCAAAACTAAATATTATAAAATTTGACTTCGGAAAAACGCGGTAAAACAATCGAATAAATTCAAATCATTAGCATAACAAAAGGTTCCGTGATATATCAATCGTTTAATAATTAATTTAAAATAAAATACCTCTATAATTTAAAATTCCGCGTGTTTATGTAGTACGTAAAATATTTCGGCAGAGAATTATCAATAATATCATGTTTGGCCTTGGCGACGTATAGCAAGCGCGCTATACATATCACGGCTTTGTCATCATTCGCACGGTGACTCTCGAGTAATAAAGTAGTGATGAGAAACGCTTCGTATATTGTAATTTTTGTACTAAACACGATTATGATTAGTATCGAAACATAATTTGCTATAAATATTAATAATTAAAAATTAATTAACTTTTGATAAACATGAAACTGTATCGCAACGATAAATATTTATCGAATCGTAATCATTCATTACTGCGAATAAAAATTGAAACAGGGAATACATGAAAGGGGATAAGAGAATTAATTATGTTATGACCTTTCGATCATTGATGCTTATTATAATATTTCTTTAACAATATTAGAATTAAATATATTTCGACCAATGCTTTAAATTTTCTCAATCCTGGTTAATTAAACAATATACAATTTAATCGAGAATCGATTAATGTGATAGGAATCCAACATATTAAATAATCACATCGATGTTTGCAATCTTTACGGACAATAATTATTATTTTAATACTTAGAGTCACAAATATATTCCATCCGTGTTACTTTACCATTCTACTTGACAATCTAAATATAATTTGGGGGGGAGGGGGATTGTGAGAGAACACGAAATAAAACAATCGAATTATAAATGCAAATAATTAGCATAACGAAAGACTTCATGATGAATGGTTTAATAAATAATCAATTAATCTTAATCAATAAATTAAAATACTTCTATAATTTAATATTCCGCGTACGAATATTTATATTACAGAAAATATTTCGGCAACGAGAGAATTATCAATAACACCGTGTTCGACCTTGATAAACAGTATCGCGCTATTGTTAATATGTTACACGGCTTTATTATCATTCGCACAGTGACTTTGAGTAGTGACGTGAGAGACGTTTCACATATTATCAAATTCTTTCTTTACATAGTCAACCTTGACGATATAAACAGTACCGCGGTAATATTTCTGACTTACGATCATTCGCTCAGTGGCTCTTGAGCAGTGAAGTAGTGATGTGAGACGTTCCATATATTATCAAATTCTTCCTTTACATAGTCAACCTTAGCGATATAAACAGTACCGCGGTAATGTTTCTGACTTACGATCATTCGCTCAGTGGCTCTTGAGAAGTGAAGTAGTGATGTGAGACGTTCCATATATTATCAAATTCTTTCTCTAAACACAATTGCAAGTGCAACGAGGAACTTTTCGTGTATGAGTGTAAGTGCAACGAGGAATTCAAATGAGTGTAACGAGGATTGAAGTGCCACGAGGAAAAAGCGAAGAAAGCAAAAGAAAAAAGGAAGTCTTGGAAATGAATGGATCAATAAGAGATATGATGTAAGTCATTAATATAAATTATTTATCACATTCGTTATTTATTATATTGTTGCGTCCCCGCGTCCCATCCCCCTGAATGTATTCGCCACCCGTTGAATTCTTTCGGTGGAAAGTACGTCGACGGAACAAGATCGTTTCCGCGCGCGTTGTTAAGATGTTGTTATAAACAACGACTGTCAGAGAGTCTGAGTCCAGCTGTCAAACTGTGCGGACGCGCGTCTATCTGTGATCCGTTTTACGATTATTCTGAATTCTTGTATGTTACTCGTGGTTTATTAAAGTTCTTGTGTACCTTATATATAAACCGCGTTATTATTTAGTGTGCGATCGTCAGCGTGTGCCGATCGATTGTGTCGCGCGCGTTCGATATATATCGCGGACGCAACAATATATAAATTATTTATCAATAGTATATATTGTTGGATAACAACGATGGTCAGCTGAGTCGAAGGATAGCTGTCAAGCTATTCTTCCGGACGCGTTTTACATTATCGGTCGTTATCGCGAGATTTCCCCTGTTATTATTTGTTGTTTGTGTATTCTGTGTTTCTAATTAAAATTCTTAATTTCCGTTAAAAGTGTCTTGTTATTTTATGCGGTACGCGAGTGCCCGATTATGTTGAACGCGCTCCGATATCTCGAAGTCGCCACCGCGAACGTAACAATATATTCAAAATTTACATATTTCTTGTTTGGTTTTATTTCTTTAATTGTGATTCAATAGTGATTTTAAATTGTAACGTAGAAAAAATAAAGAGAAATAGAAACTTTTTTAT
Organism: Camponotus vicinus; assembly: GCF_025532165.1. NCBI lineage: Eukaryota > Metazoa > Arthropoda > Insecta > Hymenoptera > Formicidae > Camponotus > Camponotus vicinus. Next base: position 9,143,632 of record NW_028141947.1, read on the forward strand.
TTATCATATTTTTAAAAGTTTATATCTAAGAAATATAAATTATTTTGTAATTATGCAATTTATAACATAAAAATATATCTATTTAAAAGTAAAAATGTAAACGTTAATTCCGCACAATAATTAGTTTTAAAATTAATTATTTTGAACATTGTTTTATATAATAGATTTTCTCTTATCTTTTATATTTTTATTTATCATTTATATTTGCAAATTAAAATTCATATAGTATATTACAAAATAAATTATATATTATATTATATATAAAATTATATATAATATAACCCTCCCATGGGATACACCTTGTCGCGGTGGGAGGGCTTAGTACTTGGATGGTGCCTTGAGGTTTATCTTAAATTTTTCTATTTATGATAAATCTTAAGGTGCCTGAATGGGAAGCTAAGTACCCTTTTGCGTCGGTGCCATCAACGTGTCGCGGACGGCAAGCGCTTCGTTACCAAGCGTTTTCGCGTTGTAGTATTCTCGCGTCGTCGCGTTTTCGCGGAACTTTTGGACTTTTTCATATAAAAATCCCAATTTCATTTATTGTCACGAGTCTCTACTTCCGAAGCCAATTAACTGGGATGTTTCACCGAGTTTGCACACGTTGCTATGCAACGTACACTCGCGCATTGTGCATCGCGGCACTTGGTGATGCCGGCCGCGCAGAACGTATGTCCAGTACAAAATGTACATGGGCGCGCGGATTCGAGGTTCGCATCGAAATAGTGTGGACACCGTTAAGTATCGCTAGTAAAATAGCGGAAATAGCGATATAAAAATATCGCTCGTGAGTGCGGGAGTGCCGTTGAAAGTATCGCGCGTTAACAACATCAGAGAAGGAGGAGGCCTGGGAGAAACATCAGGCACCGGTAAAGCAACTCTATGGTAAATAAATTATCGCTTATATATAATTTATTAATTGCGTACGCGAGATTTAAATTAAGTAATTAATCGGGTAATTTAACTTTTTATTTACATGACTTAACATAGTCAAAAGTTAAGTCATTTACATGACTTAACTTTTTATTTACATAACTTAAACAAGAGAAAAAGTGAGAAATTTTTACATGAAAACTGTAATCTAAAAGCTTTTACTTTCGAATAGCTTTTAATAGAATTATTAAATCATTAAACTTATTAAAAAGAATTATAATTTATTAATAGAATTATAATTATAAATTTATTAATAGAAATATTAAATTATTAGTTAATAGTAGAATCTTTTTCAAAATTTATAAAATTGTTTATCTGCTTATTGTTATTGTTAATTCTAATATTGTTAAAGAAATATTATAATAAGCATCGATGATCAAAAGATCATAATATATTTAATTCTCTTGTCATCTTTCATGTATCCCCTATTTCAATTTTTATTCGCAGTAATGATTGATTACGATTCGATAAATATTTATCGTTGCGATACAGTTTCATGTCGTTTATCAAAAGTTAATTAATTTTTAATTATTAATATTTATAGCAAATTATGTTTCGATACTAATCGTAATCGTATTTAGTAGAAAAATTACAATATACGAAGCGTTTCTCACCACTACCTTACTACTCGAGAGTCACCGCGCGAATGATGACAAAGCCGTAACGTATAGTGTGCTACTGTTTATATTTTATATTGCCAAAGTCGAACACCGTGTTATCGACAATTCGTTGAAATATTTTATATATTATAAAATATACACTAACGCGAAATATATTAAATAACAGAAATACTTTAATTTATTGATTATTAATTAAACAATTTATCACGGAGCATTTCGTTACGTTAATTATTTGCATCTGTAATTCGATTGTTTTACTTCGTGTTTTCTCAGAATCCCTCCCCCCCCCAAATTATATTTAGATTGTCAAGTAGAGTGATAAAGTAACACGGATGGAATATATTTGTGACTCTAAGTATTAAAATAATAATTATTGTCCGTAAAGATCACAATGATCGAAGTGATTATTTAATATTTTGTATTCCTATCATTTTATCGATTCTCGATTAAATTGTATATTAATATACAATTTAATCGAGAATCGATTTAATGTGATAGGAATCCAACATATTAAATAATCACATCGATGTTTGCAATCTTTACGGACAATAATTATTATTTTAATACTTAGAGTCACAAATATATTCCATCCGTGTTACTTTATCATTTTACTTGACAATCTAAATATAATTTGGGGGGGGATTGTGAAAGAACACGAAGTAAAACAATCGAATTATAGATGCAAATAATTAGTATAACGAAAGACTTCATGATGAATAGTTTAATAAATAATCAATTAATCTTAATCAATAAATTAAAATGCTTCTATAATTTAATATTCCGCGCACGAATATTTTATATTACAGAAAATATTTCGGCAACGAGAGAATTATCAATAACACCGTGTTCGACCTTGATAAACAGTATCGCGCTATTGTTAATATGTTACACGGCTTTATTATCATTCGCACAGTGATCTTGAGTAGTGACGTGAGAGACGTTTCACATATTATCAAATTCTTTCTTTACATAGTCAACCTTGGCGATATAAACAGTACCGCGGTAATGTTTCTGACTTACGATCATTCGCTCAGTGGCTCTTGAGCAGTGAATATCTTGAGTAGTGATGTGAGACGTATCATATATTATCAAATTCTTTCTCTGAACACAATTGCAAGTGCAACGAGGAACTTTTCGTGAATGAATGTAAGTGCAACGAGGAATTCAAATGAGTGCAACGAGGATTGAAGTGCCACGAGGAAAAAGCGAAGAAAGCAAAAAAAAAAGGAGATTTTGGAAATGGATGGACCAATGAAATATGATGTAAGTCATTAATATAAATTATTTATCACATTCATTATTTGTTATATTGTTGCGTCCCCGCGTCCCGTCCCGCTGTATTCGTCACCCGTTGAATTCTTTCGAAGAAGGTCGTTTCCGCGCGCGATGTCAAGATATTGTTATAAACAACGACTGTCAAAGAATCTGAGCCCAGCTGTCAAGCTGTGCGGACGCGCGTCTATTTGTGATCCATTTTACGATTATTCTGAATTCTTGTATGTTACTCGCGGTTTATTAAAATTCTTGTGCACCTTAAATCGCGTTATTATTTACGAGTGCACGAACGTCAGCGTATGCCGAAAAAAATATTCCATTTTATTTTAAAATATTTATAAAACATTTATAAAATTTTTTATTAATTAATATTTTCAGTTACTTCTTATATTTTATAAAACATTTCATATTAATATATTTATTTAAATATTTCATGTATAAAAAAAATAGAAATTTTTTTATTTATCATATTTCTAAAAGTTTATATCTAAGAAATATAAATTATTTTGTAATTACGAAATTTATAATATTAAAATATAATAATTAGTTTTAAAAATAATTAGTTTTAAAATCAATTATTTTGAACATTGCTTTATATAATAGATTTTCTTTTATCTTTTATATTTTTATTTATTATTTATATTTGCGAATTTAAATTTATGTACTATATTACAAAATAAATTTCAAATTATGTATTATATTATATATAAAATTATATATAATATAACCCTCCCATGGGGTACACCTTGTCGCGGTGGGAGGGCTTAGTACTTGGATGGTGCCTTGAGGTTTATCTTAAATTTTTCAATTTATGATAAATTTTAAGGTGCCTGAATGGGAAGCTAAGTACCCTTTCGCGTCGTCGGTGCCGTCAACGTGCCGCGGACGGCAAGCGCTTCGTTACCGCGTTTTCGCGTTGCAGTATTCTCGCGTTGTCGCGTTTTCGCGGAACTTTTGGACTTTTTCATATAAAATCCCAATTTCATTTATTGTCACGAGTCTCTACTTCCGATGCCAACTAACTGGGATGTTTCGAGTTTGCACACGTTACTATACAACGTACACTCGCGCTTCGTGCTTCGTGCTTCGTCAAGTGATTCGGCCCAAATTAGTTAGAACTTGATCGATTGCTCGGAATGGTCGTCAATGGGTCCCTTCTCTTTGCTCGTCTACAGCCATACGCACTGCGTGTGTTAACCCTGTCGAGGAGTCGAGTGGATTCCCCTAGGCACGATTTTCGCTCGGTAAAAGGGGTTGCCTCCCCATTTTCTAAATTGCTGAATGTTAGCATTTAAAAAATGTGGGTATCCTCTTCTTTTGCCGTCTACTAGCCTGGTGTAGCATATAGCAACCGCGGGAGGCATAATATGTCCGGGCGGAGCACCTGAAATCGTGCTTAGCGGGTCCAGGTTCGATACGAGATAGGATAATTATGCGCGAAAAAGAGTTGGTGAACTTCATTTTCCTCTATTTCCGTTAATCGCTTCGTCTTCTTTCCGGTTTGGGCTTAGTCCTTGCTCGTTGTATCGTTGCATTCCCGACCTGTTGACTCGAAGCTGATTCTCGTAAGTGAAATGGGATTTTCGCTCGTACCGAAACCGGGAGTGCCGTTCAAAGTATATACATATTAAGTATATACATCGCGCGATCAAATAGAAAATTTTTTATTGTACCGAAATAGTGCGGACACCGTTAAGTATCGCGCGTAAAATAGCGGAAATAGCGATATAAAAATATCGCTCGCGAGTGCGGGAGTGTCGTTATCGCGCGCCAACAACATGAGAGGAGGAGGAGGCCTGGGAGAGGCATCTTACATCGGCGGAGCAACCTGATGGTGAATATCTATTATTTATATGTTAATTGTTATAAATCGTTAACTTGTTATAAACGAACAATAATTCGATCTTATTATTTAAATGAATTAAAGAGAAAGATTTTTATAAAAGTCATATAAAATTTTCTATTTAAAAAACGGTTTCAAAAATTTATAAAATTTTTCCATACGTGTTTATCTGCTTATTATTTTACACATGGGATATAAAATTCCGCGCGATAAAGATTTTTTTAAATATTAATTGCATTTTGTGAGCATTATTATAAATGAATTTTATATTTGTATGTTACAGACAACTAGCTTCGATAACAACAACTCCGCTGTTGCGCATCAGTGCCGGTGAGTGAAAAAAACTTTTATTTAACTTTAAGGTAACAGATTCGTAGAGATTGCAGATGTAGATGTAGATGTAGATGTAGATGTAGATGTAGATGTAGATTGTAGATTGTAGATAAATCCGTTGCCTTAAAATGGATGAGCTAGGATGGATTAAATTAAATAAATTAAATAAAATAATTAAATTAAATTAATTCAATTAAATTAAATAATTTTAATAAGTTCTTTCGAACTTATGCTTTGCATCTATTGCGAAAATATATTGAAATATTAATTAAAAAAAGAAGAGATTAAGAAAAGATTTTTTTGTAAAGATTTTGTCTAATTTATTAAATAAAGGACACGCATTAACAATTACCAATTTTATCAATTTTTGATGCTAATTTATTCTTATAATACGCACTTATCTTCTAATTGCTCATAGCTCATCTATCGTAGAATTTGTTTGTAGATATTGTTTTTAAACTTTACTTTAACTTAATATAAAGCCAAATGATTAATTAATTAAATAATTTGTAATATGATAAATACACATATTAATTTTATATTTTACTATAAAATATAATTTATAGAAATTTGTAGTAATTTGGCTTTATTTCAGTTAAAATAAAGTTATATTCAATATTTAACGAACGATCGTGAAATCGAACGATCGTTACTAAATGAGCGTAAATATTTCACGCTCTTTTGCCGGTAATTATCCGGCAAAAGAAGGAGTAATTATCTCCTTCTTCGATCTCTGATTAGAGATCGAGAAAGAAAGTGGCCAGGATCAACGAAAGGTAGGTTCAACTGGCCTGAAGAGTACGGTTAGGGTACGCGGTTAGGGCACGTGACTAAAATATATACATGATTAGGTGAGGTGATGATTAGAGATAGGTTCCTCAAATCTCGAATAATTTTAGTTAATCAGGAAGTAGGGTTGTTAAGGCTATTAAGTAAAATCATTAGAATTCTTCTATTAATATTAGGGTTGTTAGGGCTCTTAAGATCATTAGAATTCTGTTATAGTAGGATTGTTGGAGCTATTAAAATTATTAGAATCCTTTAATAGTAGGGTTGTTAGGGCTATTAAGTAAGATTCATTCTTTCTTTTAATATTCCAATAATCCTAGGGGTAAATTAAAATTATTTTAATTAAGTTGAATTTATTTTTAAAAACGTAAAAATGAATATAACATGTTTTAAAAATAAAAATGTTTTAAAAGGGAAATTTAAATTATCAAAATTATCTTCAGAAATATTAAAGAAATTGCATAATTATTAACGTTTAAGAAATCTTAACATGTTATATTTTATTTTAAAACTTAAAAATGTATGTGTATTAAATCGAATATAATATTAAATCCAAATGTTAATGCTATCAATATCAAATTATTATATCAATGTTATTAAATATTTGAATAAATGGAATTATTATTTGATATTGATAGCATCATAAATTTGTAAATTGTAAATTATAAATAGTTATAATTGTATTTTAATTATAATATCTAACATTGATATTTTAATTGTAAAATACAATACAATTATGACTATAATTATATTATATGAAATTGTATTTATGATTGTAAATTCTTATGTAAATTACACGAAAAATTATCGAAAGTATACGTATAATGATTACATAATAGTAATTAACATAATAGTAATTCATTAAATTAAAGTATTTGTTTCTGTAGTATATATTTTTGGAATATTCATAAAAGAGTAACTGTTTGTATTTTCATGTCAAAGAGGAACTGAATATTCTTAAAATAAATTATTAAATTATGATTGCGAAAATACCGTGTTCTTTCCGCGTTCTCTTCGCGTTCTTATACAAGATTATCATTTTAACAGAAGAATTTTATCGCTGTCCCTCTCGTCAGATAATATTCCTAAATATTGCTAATTAAATATAAAGAAATGTCGAATAAGAGAGTGAAGATTCGATAAGATTTGTGATAAGTCAACGATTAAATATTAACTTCACAAAATTTAACGATCACCTTCGATATTATAGAATCGCGAGTTAATTATTATGAATTTAATAATTTATTTTTTTTGGTTATATTTGTATTTACGAATTTTTTTTTTCATATCGGAAAATATTCATAAATAAATTAATAAATTACCGTTGCGAAAACACCGTGTTCTTTTCGCGTCCTTTTTCGCATTCTTTTTCGCGTTCTTAGACGAGATTGTCGTTTTAATAAAAGAGTTACCATTGTTCCTTCCGTTAAATAAACTTTAATGAAAGTTGCGTGGCTCGTACCGCCAAGGAGTCAAAACGATTTTCATCATGGAGAATTATTTTTCATCGGTTCTTGTGAGATCCATTCGCGACGTCTAGTTCGGTGCCCTGTTAAAAATTGGGAATTTTTATTGTAAGATTGAAGGAACTAATCTCAGGTTTTCCTGGCAATTTCCGAAAGCAATGATTTCGGTAGTAATTCAACGATGATACGCTTCTTTAACGTCGAATTAATTTAAATAATATATATTTAGATGAGAGAAATGTATCTTTTCTTTTCTTCGTTAAAAATGTTCTATCATTATTAGGATTGGTATTATTATTGTCTATATATATAATGCTAGAAAGATTTAATAGTAGATTAAATATGGATATAGCGTTGTGTATAAATTTTAGGTTTTCAAGTAATTTCATATTGTAATTAATTTGTATAAATTTTTTGATAAAAATAATTACGAACGAATATATTTTTAATTAATATAATTTGTCTCTTTTGAAAAATTATTTTTAGGTGCTGGGGATATTAACATTAATTTTTAGTTTCTTTTAAGAAACTATTTGCAGGTATTGGACATCCATCGGCATTTTGAAATATTAGTTTTTAGATATATACCATTTTATATATATGTATAATAAAGTACATGCACAAATTTACGTATCCAAAATATTTTTATAATTTTTAATAATGTTATATATTATATATACGCGAAATTATACATGTATATTATATAAAATGTGCGAATACTTAAAAATTTCGAGACAAATCGAATGGGTACCTATATCAGTAAGATATTGATTAAAAGAAAAGAAATTATTAATTTAAACGTTATAAGAATAAGAATCTAGAGAATTAATCTAGAATTAATTGTTTAAAATTATTTGATTTATTTTATTTTGCACACTGTTCGAATTGAAATTTTTTAAATCTTGCTGATATCGGGTTCGATTCGTCTCGCGCGCGCGAACCGTACCCCAAATTATGTGTTCGCACATTTAACACAAACTCCAATAATGCATGTATTTTATTATTTATAAATATAATCGTTCGTAATCACATTTCAATAAAAAAGGTCGTTATATCCATTTAATTTTCAATAAAGAAATATATTTCTTAATAATGGAAGAACATGTTTTCTAATGTGCATATCAATTTCGTGAATTGGAGATAATGACGAGGGATAATTGTGGTTGATTTATTACTGAAATCATTGCTATCGGGAATAGTCCGGAAGATCCAGGATTCGTTCCCTCCTACAGTGAAGTTCCCGACATTCAATGGATTACTTAACTTTTCTTCGCAGATTGATGTTGCGAAATCTAATGTAGACACAAGATGTTAATCGTTCTCCATTTTTAAGATCGCTCCTCTTTTTATCGGATATTACTGATATATCATTCGCGTATCTGCAATTGAATATTTTGAATATTATCGATTTATTTATTCGTCGCGTTTTATCGCGAATTTTAAATCGCGATTTATCTTATAAAAATTCGCAAGTAAATCGGTCGGTGAATTGTATATTCGCAAACATTACAGACCTCAAATGATTGTCGAAATATTTTTGATTTTCTATACTTACGTGATAGCAATTATATCGCGCTCGTGTCTATTGAGAGCTTCAATTATTATATTAT